>NW_010422884.1:0-3774 GCF_000710305.1 Buceros rhinoceros silvestris
TGATGATTCTGTGATTCTGTGATTCTGAGACGTACTTAGCTATCACTTTGAGCCAGAATCCCAGCAACAGCTTTATAAAAATCACCTGGTTTATTATTCCTGATGAAATAATATTCACCTATGCATTTCTGTGAGAAAACAACACGCCACATGTTGCCAGCTGTCCCGAGTTACTACACTTGAGCATTAGACACAGATTGCCACACAGCAGCAAGCCAATCTACACCACTACTGCAGTATATACACGTCAGCATTCGTCTCGTGTAACAAAACCATTCTGGATACTTCGTAAGAATTATCACAGGATATCTGAAGATACAGAATGACCAAGCCCACACAGGGTTTTAAAAGACCACAGATTCTAACCTTTTGTATGGCCCTTCTCCCAAACCCTATTTTTTCTGGTTTACATTTGTCCAGGGCTTCATCACAATCTGTTTAATGTTATGGCAAATATTCATCAGTAGGTTTCCTCTTCTGGAGTTATGAGCCATCATAAGTGTTTTTCAAGGAGGTAGAATAAAAACCCGTCATTAGTCTGGGTGGCATTTTTTTTACACAGTAGCTAAGGGAAAGCAGATTCACAATCCCCCACAGTCTCTCACATTCTCAAATCAGGATTCCTTCAGGTCCTTGACCTTACACTGTCGATGCAAAAAGTTTCCACTAGATGGTGTGGGATAGGTAGGACATGTAACTCTCTGAAGTATTAGTAAATATATATTCAGTAAATAGTATTTCTCCACGTTTCAGCTGCAATTATCTTCCCTTCCAACAGAGAGAATTAGTTTATAAGAAAACCAAAACACATACCTTACAAAGGATTAATTCAGCCCAGGATGGGTCCACGCTGATTCACCAGGACAAAAGCAGTAACCCTGAAATCCTATTATCCAGTCAATTGCCTTAAAACTTGTGTCAGTTTATTTTTAGAAAAAAATCAAAGTCATCTCAAAAAACAAAAAGTAAGAAGTCTCCCTTTTATTTTCCTTCCTCATTCCCCACCCCCCTTAAAAAAAAAAAAAAAAAAGAGGGAAAACTAGGAAGTTCAAGAGAATGCAAGAAAAGCTAGGGTCTGGTCAGCCTCGTTTCAGCCGACATCTGAAGTGCTACTCTGTTTTGAATCTGTGACTATGAAAAGACAGCTTCTTACTCAGGAATCTTCTACCGGGTACCTAACATGACAAATTCAGCTTTCTCTGGCCCTCAGCTGTTGTCAGCATGGCACAGCACTCTCCCCAGAGCCATGACAGCATGAGCTAGGGAAGGGGGGAGGAAATTAATTATCAGGACTGCTACGCAAATTTCAACACTTATTCTTCTGCAAGAATTAGTCTCAGATGACCTACACAGTTATCGCTGAGCACTTGATAAGAAAAGTTTGCATTATTGAATGAGAAGTAATGAACTCAGCTTGCCTCTTGGATCACTGAATAAATTTGCAGAGTGTGGAATAAATAATAATAATTAAAAAGAGAAAAATAATAATCCTCACTTGTTTTTAGCCTAGGCACATGTTAAAATAGAAACCATTAAGACACTATGACCATTAAATCCTACTGACATTTTTAGGCAATTTTCAGTGCTGAATAGCATGTTAAGCCTATGCGCTGTAGAAAAAATTTGAATCAAGTACACGTGATCTAAAGCAGAAACAGATTCATTCCCCACTGACTAATAATCAGAAACAACGGAATCAATTAGAAGTGGCACAAAATACTACACCACAAAATAATACTGAGCATGTTCTATGGCACAGGAAGAAACTGAAAAGTTCACGAGGACCACGAGTGAAACACAAAATCTGGTGCAAGAGGAGAGGGAGCAGGCAGGACCAGAAAGCAGAGAGGACTTGGAGACCTTCAGGTCGGTGACCAGAAGAAAGCTCTCAGGGGTGGCAGGGAAAGCCCAACAAACGGGATCCAGGCTCTTTCACTAGGGAGAGCCCCACACAGGGAGCAGCTATATTGCTTTCCAAGACATTTGGATGCTCCCTCCACTCTCAGGCTAACAAAGTAAAACAGTTACAGATTTCAATAAGCAGAGAAGGATGTTTTGATGTTTTGTTTTTTTTTTTTTTAATTTAGCTTCACCTCCTACAGCTGAATTACAGGCAGTTACAAGGATAGCACACACTGAAAGGTGCTGCTGCAGGACGCTCCCATTCGACTAGACTGACTTGGTGCCACCAGATTCCCCTTCTGCCCATGGATGGCTAAGAAACAGTGCTTTTTGCAATAAGATAAGTATATAGGGATACTGAGCTTCCATTCTCTTGGAAGAGACTAGCCCACAACCTCACAGATAGCTCGCCAGTCAAAAAAACTCCAGTTTCTCAATTCTCCTAAAAACCACATAATTTAATCTCTCCTATATTCCAGATTTAAAGTTAAATTCACAAGGAAACTACAAAGGAAGAAGTAACCACCTGGGGATGAAAAGGTAGCCAGAAGACAGGATTGTTCAGACAACAGACAGGAGTCACCAAGTAAAAGGACCAGGAAAGAAAGGAAAAAAGGAAAGGGAAGAAGCAGAACTGTCCTCAACAAGAAAAAACACTGAACACAAACAGAAAAATAGGAGAGAGTGTGCTGTGAGAAGGACATGCATATTTTGAAACTTCTTTCCAACCCCTGACAGTTAGGATTTAATTACTATTTAAAACAAAAAAAGAATAATTATCTCATAAAGACTGCATCAAAGTTTAAACAAAAACTAGTAAATTCAAGTGACTTGTGTAACACAATAATGCAATATAAAACTGTTAGAATGAACACACTTATTTAAAAACATGTTGTCTTCCCCACTCCACAAACAAAAATAGCAGTGATGTAAATTAAAAGAGGTCAGAAAAAGAAGGAAAAAAAAAACTTCAATTAAATAAAGCTTAAAGGTGACAAAAGAAAACAAAACTTTAAAAATCAAAGACTGAATATTTGTATTTCACCACACTGAAATTATGAAACAAAATTAGGGTGATTGATAGACTACTGTATAAGATGGATAATGCATTATATTACCTCCGAACAGTAACAAACTGCAGTGATTCCTTCCAAAAGCACAGAGACAATACTGAATCCAGTACGTGTGAATTACATAATCATTTGACTAATTTCTGTTATAAAAACACAAGAAAATACCATTACCATATACTTATGATGCTGATAGAACAGCCTTTCCAAGAAAATATTAGGAAATATTTACTTGTGTCACCAGTTTGGCCGAGGTAAGAGCCAAGGTCCAGGTGACGATAGTACCTTCCCTATCCCACCAGAGACAGGGGAAGGGAGAAAAGGATTAGTGAGACCTCGAATATACTTTCTGGAAAACTGAAACAAACTTTAATAACACTACAAACCGATAGATATATATGATACAAAGGCAAACCAGTAAGATACTGGGGGTTTTTAGGAAATGGAAAGGCGAGGGTTAACACCGCGGCAGCAGGGTAAAGATGGTGACGGCCACGTGGCGCAGGGAAAGGGAACCGCGGCAAGGACAAAGCACCGCGGCGCCACGTGGAGAGACCAGAAACCAGCACGGTGTTACCAGTCTATCGTGGATTGAGGCAGCAGCAAAGGCAAACCCGGCGGTGAGAAGCTGTTGCAAGCAGGCAAACGGCTCCTCGGGCGTGTGCAGGAGGTCCGGTCCCGCACGGCGTGCATGGCTCGGCGGGCAGAAAGGGCTCTGACGAGCAGCGGTAAAGGGGGGTTTTCCCGGCTTCGCAGCAGCGGTGCAGCTCCTTGCGGCGAGAGAGGATGGCCCCCACAACGG
>NW_010422884.1:4157-17787 GCF_000710305.1 Buceros rhinoceros silvestris
AAACGGAAAGAAGCCCACCAGAACTTTTAACCAATTGATGTCGCGTTTATATGTACATGGCAGGGAATACCTGATTGGTCAGTTTACCACAAAGCTTCCAAAACAGGGGAAGTTTTGGCTAACCCAGGACAACTTGCAATTAAACTACCTCACCTCTTCTTTCTATGGAAGAGACTTAAGAAAGTCATTCTCACAGTATCCCTCTCCTGTTACTGCTCCTGTTCCTTGGGGGCGGTTCTTCCAAGGTGGAGCTCTTCCTCTTCCATTTCTTATTGACCTTAGTTTCTCGACTCTCTTGCTCTTGAGTGTCTTCTGAGCTCTGCTTTTTCCTTCCTCAGATGGCTACTTCTTCCCTGCAGCTTCCCCAGTGAAGTGCCTAACCTTCACCAGCAGTCCCTCAGGAATCTGATAAGAGCTTTATCTTTTAGAATTACTCAGGAGCTAAGTTTGAGGGTATTTCATTATTACTTTACAACTCAATGCCAAGATAGTCAGTTACAGACTCAAATGAAGAGGTCATTCTGCTGTATTTTTGAAACTCCGTGTACAAGACAGCAATACTTATGGAGCCGGACTACCACGCAGCAGATGCACAGAATTCTTTAATCAGGAGTTCTTATCAACAACTCCCTGGAGTTTGTGATTTTACTCATTTTTAGAATTAACTATTGTAAAACAGGTAGCTGAAAGAAAATAAAAGTTATTTGCTTATTCCGCTTCAACAGAAGCCCTGTGGGAAGATTTTGCACACTACTCTCATAAATCATTATTACAAGTAACTTTCAAAGAAGGGAGAAGAAAGGGGGAGGGAGGGGCAAAAAAGCCTTTTCATAATAACCTGGTTTTGCATTACTGCCAACATCATCTGTATCACAGAATGGCAGGGGTTGGAAGGGACCTCAGGCAACCATCTAGTCCAACCCTCCTGCTAAAGCAAGTTCACCTAAAGCAGGCTGCACAGGACCACTTCCAGGCAGGTTTTGAATATCTCCAGAGGAGGAGACTCTACAACCTCTCTTGGCAGCCTGTTCCAGTGCTCTGTCTCCCTCAAAGTAAAGAAGAATTTCCTCACATTCACATGGAACTTGTTGTGTTCCGGTTTGTGCCTGTTGCCCGATGTCCTGTTGCTGGGCACCACTGAAGAGTCTAGCCCCATCCTCCTGACACCCACCCTTTGGATATTTACAGGCATTGATAAGATCGCCACTCAGTCTTCTCCATATCTACCTCAGGAGGAGCTGATGTACTCATCCCAGAGAGCCCATGATGGTACCAAAACCACCTCTCTGCTGCTGCATGGGGTCGTGGCACACAGCTGTCAGGCACCAGCCACAAGAGCAGCATCCTAAAAAGCCACCCACAAGTGGGTTACAGCTGCCAGTCCTATTATAAAGTATGCTGACAGGGAAATTCAGGAACAGCAACCACTGTTTTTACCCTCCCCTGTAGTACTCTACACCATATATCAAGTTTACCTTGTCCTTGCTTCTATCGAAGCCAATATACAGCCCTCTAAAGGGCTTCTCCTACGTCCCTGTGTCTCCCTGACTTGTCCTTCATAGGGATGTCAATTACAGCAAACTTCTTACTATTCTACCTACACAACAATTTCCAGGGTGAACTCTGCTTGCATGACCACTGGCCCTTTAGCTTCAGTTAATCACAATTATCCCTAAAAGAATAGACCATAGTTTGTCTGTGAAAAAATAGAAGCAGATGCATTTGTATCTTTAAAAAAACCCCATGTATTAAAAAAACCCCGAGAGGTAAGCTGGCCTCACAGGGTTATCTACGGTCTGCTTTTAAACCCATCTGCTTTTAATCCCACGTGGTGGGAACTGCGCACCATGGCTGGAATAAAAGCAGAAGACAACCTCCAACCCAGAACATACACTGAACTGGCACGTGAGCAGCATTAGAGAGCACAGGACTGCAGGGTGAACAGATTTGCAGGTAAGAGTTAAAGGACACTAAGAATAAAGAAAGAGTTTATTGCAGTGATTACGCGATACATAGGAGATTCGGTGTCTGAGAGGGAAGAGACAGCCAAGATAGATGTAATACAGCTTGGTGCGACACGGGGAGGAGAAGCGTAAGTGACTAGCATGCAGAGAGCAGACTAAACAGAGTGTAGACAGAAGTACTAATTAATTTAATTACCTCAAAATATTATGCTATAATATTTCCTTCTTCCTATACCATCAGACTATTCTCAATATGCTATGAGAAGATATAGACACTCAAAATCAATTAATGGTAATAAAATCGTTGACTCAATTAAATCTCATATACATCGAGAAAAAAACATATCCACAGGTATACAGCTGACACAAAAAGAAAACATCAGCAGACTTGTTCATCATTAGTCTGGAGCATGTAAGTGCATCACACCAGTAGACCTGACCCAGCCCATGGATCAGGGCAGCAGTTCACACTGAGGCCCTTCTCTCTGCACCAGTTTGGACAGGGCCCACCTGCCATCTCTGGAGCTGGTGGAGCCTTGCACCTGCAGGTCTGGCCCCTTTATCTCCCAAACAGGTTGACCTCTTGCCAGCTGGGAGCAACTGGTCAGCTACCGGGGCCAGTGCTGGTTGCTCCAGGCCATACTGAGCCCTAACCAGCTGTTGCCCTATGCCCTGGTCCAGATTACTAGTGCAGGCAGAGCCTATGGGACCAATTTCCAGTCTGAGCTAACACAAAGCTGAATCTCATGACATGGATTGCTTTGCTGATGTCCGGGCTAGCCTTGGGGGTGACACAGCACCAAGACAATTATGGCAACTGGATAAAGAACAACTCACTAAGCAAGGTCGCACCCTGTTTATCTTCAGTGCCTTATTTAGCTCCTTTTAATTTATTTGCTGAGTTCCTTATTATAAGCCTTTATAATTTTTTACCCTTGACATTCTCATTATAAAGCTACCCTCCAATATTTTTTTTAGATACGTTCTTTTCCATTTCCATTTTAAAATCTCACTAAAGAACAATATTTTGTTCTCCAAAATGTCTCCCTTGGCTTCAGATATGCATTCCAGATATGTGCTATTCCTAATTTGGGGGTAGAGAAGAAAAATCTTCTATATTCAAGCCACTTCTATATTTGAGCAGCACAGCCAAGCAGACTTAGATAAACTAAGGAATCAGATTAATGTAGTCTACACTTTCCAAACCCCAAACCTTACTTACATGCATGTTTGTACTTATCTCTCCATTCATTCTAACTTGTGAGAACTCAATCCAAGCCTATTTACTAGAGCCAGCTGTTTTAATGGCCTCATTACTTAGCCAAACCCACATCTCAGTAAGTTTGGGGAAGCTGCCAAAGGATTTGGCTGAAACTCTTACAAGGCCCCATGACAAATGGCGACTATCATTTTATTATCTCTCTCAGTGATTTGAAGGTCTGGTTGGATTCTCCAATTCTGGATGATTAAAGAACAGCAGCAAGTTTTAGCTTTCCACCCAACATTAAGAAGATGGTGACTGCTCAGACATGCAGGCATTACTGCTACAATACATACCTTGTCACCACCAGGCTCAAACCCTGGAATTCACAGCAAATCAAGCAAAACCCCTCGGGTATATTCAAACACCAGGGCACTTGCTGCCTGTTTCCTTCCTAAAACAAGAGCTCCAAGAGCTCCAACCTATGAACTTTGCAATCAGCTAGGACGCTGGTGGCTTTCCACCACAGCAGCTAAGCAGAGACATTCAGCCCAGCTCAGCACGGTACAGAAGACATGCAATAAAGGCCACAGAGAACCCCAGAATGAGCTCCCTCAGAGTTCAAGCTTATTTTCCTGACACTTGAAGCTGACTGGTTTCCTTTCAGAGAACTGGGCAAAAAATCAGGCTTTTAAGGAGACAGATGGGAATGTCTGAAATTCTCCTGGAAACCCCAGAATGGGATGCTTCTAAGGTAAAACCTCTTCTTTGCTGACAGCTTTCATGCAGTGAGTTGCTCTGCAGTGACCATTACTGTATTTCAGCAGAGAATTAACCCCACCCTGACATTCAACTGGGACGGAAAGATTGTTCTTTGTCCTAATGATTTATTCACAACCTAAAATTAATATTTTAGCAGTCAGAAGGAAAATTACATGTGAGAATAAGGAAGTTTAAGTTGTTTGACAGTATCAGTTTGTTCCAGTTCTGTTTTTAGGAAATAGTGACCTCCACTTAACTGCATTAAAAAGGAGCTCCAAATTATGACAAGTTTGGCCTAAAAGCTTTATGCTGGTTCTTGTCTAAAATAAAGCCCAATCTGTAACGCACACCTCCCTGCACCCTTCTGTTTGCTAGCCCTTTCATTGCATTTGTATCACTTCTGATGTGATAGTTCAAAGTGCTGCAATAATAATATGAAAAACATGGTGTGGGATGGGAGAGAACAACAATCAGCATCCTTAAAAAGCCCTGCATAAGGCAGGGGATAGCTGAAAGGTGCATGTTACTATTACAAAGTAGATCCAAGACACACAAATTGGTGATTCCCCTGAGGTGATTTCTACAACCAAATTTCTCCTCCACCTCTGAACAGTATTTCAGCTGACAGTTTTTAAACTGCTTGACACTTCAAGCTTTTCCTGTTACCTGAGAAAAATGACATTTCTGAGGTCCTACATATGATCTTCTACAACACTACTATGGTGTGAGACGCTTATTTGTCGCAAATTCTGTTAAACATTAACCAATTAAATGGTCTAAAAAAAAACTCTCATGCAATACATGAGTTAGAGTTTCTCTCACTCTGAGTTGTACTCACCATAACAAAGAAACATTGCTTTTCACAACAGTGGCTGCACATCAAGAGGAGCCTCAGCTCTCTACCACTGGGGCAGGAGCCAGGAAAGGGCTCCCAGCAGGGACAAGCCGAAGCAAAATTAAAATTCCACTATTTCCTTCAAGATTTTCTAAAACACTCCAGCAAGTCATCCTTGAAGTCTTGCTACTGACTACAAATGAAAGAGTCTTCAAAGTTACTCTTCAGAAGAATGGAAAGTACTGGAGCACCAGGATGCATTCCAGACAATGTTGAGCCAGCTGAGAGCAGAAGCGGCACCTCTGGAGCTCAGGCAACCACGTACACACAATAGAACATGTTACAAAAGTAAATACAAATGGAGGTTAAAGCATTAAGGAGAGGAGAAAATAATTCTCTGTGCACAGACTACTTAGAGAGCTACAAGGCTCCAACGGTCTCCTCTTTTCCACTGGAACATGTTGTAGGTGGTTCCCCCCACCCCACCTCTCCCTCCCTACCAAATAGAGGAAGGCTGCCCAGGATTTACTGCTCCAGTCTGTATTACCAATAAAATCAAATTCATCCTTCTTAACACGTATCAATAGCTCAATATATCAACCAACAATATTCTCAAGTTCCCAGCAGTTCCCAGCTCAGTTTTAGTGATGCATTACACAAGCATCTCACCAACTATGCCACGGGTCTCTTGCATATTAATCAACTATTCATGTTCCAAGTAAAGATAACTAAAAAAAAAAAAAATTGGTAATATATACACTTTTCATTCTCAGAGTGCCTTTGGACATTTGGCTAGAGCTCAAACTTTGACTTTATAGCTCTTACATGCGGGGTGTTTTCCTATTGTGCCCCTATATTAGACTGCCGGCACCTACCAACTCATAAATTTGCTCAGTGAAAAGTCTTATGACAGGTAATGTCAAGAAATTTAACACCATTATGACACCTAAATTACAAAGCACTACATAGACCTTGTAAGTTTGAAGAAAACATTATAAGTAATTAACTGTTGTAATAGTTTTACACTGACTCATTAACATATACTTAGACCCAAAGCTGAACTGTTAATGAGTACAGCAGTAGTTTTTGTAAGGTGTCAGACTGAATTGCTCCATGGCAGGATGTTACTCAGTTGGTTTATCGTTTTCCTAACAGAGAAAAGAGAATTACACATGATTCTCTACTCATCTGTGCATCCTGGAGGACTTTGTAGAAGCTTTTTTCACACTACTAGAAGCCTACGTTTCCCTCTCTGCTCCATCAACATCCACCAGCCAATGAGGCACATTTCTAAAATAACTTCCCTTGGACAAGAGCCAAGCATGGAGGTGAGCAGGCAGAAGGTAAAACCTGCACTTGGAAGTAGTTATTTTGTTGTAATCTAGGGTGGAACATGACACCTAGAAGAAAGGTACTTTCCATGTACGCAGAAAAGAATATAATGCATGGGAAATTGGTATGGAAAAAAAAATCACCATTTAATAGACAGCAATTTACATGCACAGACATTTTAAAGTGTCCTTAATTTACAAAAGTATATGAATAAATTTACAAAAATGAATACGCAAATAAAATTTACTCCTAAAAAACCAGATTGCCTGTCTCCACTGGATTTCCTTCAGTAGATGCAGAAGGTTATTATACGCAGAAATGAATCCTAGACAACATTGCTTTTACTTCCTAGTTGTTTCAAGAGATTTGTGCAAGGATAATAAACAAACGACACCACCCAAAAAATTCTTAATTTAAATAGTGAATACATTCAAGTGCCAAAATCAGTAACACCCTATAATCAAATTCTCTCTTTTGCATTGGGCTAAAGGCAAACATTTCAGCTGACACAGAATATTTATTTTCAAATTAAGCTCCCAACTAATCTGTACCCTCCTAGCACTTGTATCTCTGAAACTCCACAAGTGACACCCCAGACAGTCTTATGCTGGTAACACTTGAGTGGTTTCCAATTTACACTCCTTTGGAAATTATCATTGGTGTGTATAAATGTCCTGCTGTTTCCTGGCGATGTAACTTCACAAATAGGAGCCTATAGTACAGAGCAGATAGTGACAATTATCAATTTAAAAAAGAATGAACCAATCAATTCTCCTAGGATAAAAAAAAAAAGTTATTTATTGTGTCATTAATCAAGGTGTCAAAACTATCTTTTTTTTTTAAATAAAGTCCAGACTTCATGAAATCGCAGTTCAGATCTATAGAAAGACAGTAAACAGTCTTATATTTATTTTCAACAACATGGAAAACCAGTGTCACAAATATGTTTCCCCATTTACAGAAACTGAAGTTAAACATTAGGTAAAAAAGCCTTTTCAGCCACATAAATACAAATATTTAGTAAAGTTTTAAATGGCTCTTCATACCATTCTATGGTTAGTAGAACAGCAGTTTCAAGTAAGATAAAATATGACCTTGGATGAGTTAAAATATATTTTATCTCATCAAGCTACTACTGAGGAAAGCAAAGCTCATTAAAATAATGCGTTCACCTTAAAAAAAAAAAGAAAGAGCACACGCATATTTGCAGCAGTGACAGAAGTGCTCCTAGTTTGGCTGAAATAAAGAAACAGAATGACTGAATACTTAGTACCTGGTAAAACTACTACTACAGCAAAAATCACTGAATGACAGAAAACGATCAAGTGCTAAATCCACGCGCATACACAGAGCTCTAAAGGGAGCAGAAAACAGTACTCAAAAAACCTGGAAAGCAAAATTAAAAAGCACTCAGTGCGTGTAATACAGTCCATTAAAAAAGACAGCCTGTATCTTACGGTGAACTGAAAGCCAGTAAGTTTCTAAATGAGAGTTTCAATGATTTTCAAGTCACAGGCAAACAACATCCCGGAGGAAAGCAATTGTTCTGTGTGCAAAGTGATGGAAACAATGATCGGTGGTGCCTTGGCCCTCCAGCTGTAGGATGTGCTCTGCTCTTGTTCATGGCAGTTGACTCAGCTACTCAGAAGATTAAAGAAACAGGAAAAGGCAAAACTCCAGCACCAGGCAGACATTTCTGTGTTAGTAAATTAACCAATCTGTTGCGTGATCACAATGGCAGCTGGCGTCAGCAGAAACTCAGTTTCAGACTGGAGAGAGTAGCTGGCCCTTCATCTGCAAATTAAGAGGCATTGTGCTGTCACGTCTGAAAGACATTTCTTCATGCCAAATCTCACTTGAAATGGTTCATCCTTTGCCTTTTTCCATGGAAATACTTCCCAATTTAAGGAATAGTCCAGTGCTTCTCAGGACATTGCTGGGCGTATATACAACCAGTTCCATTCACATAGCACAGCTGATACGAATGGCTGATCTGGAGCTGCCAGCGGAGACTGCCCTGCTGTTCTGCCTCCCCCATCCATGACTGTCAGCAGTTCCTCCAAACACAGCCCTGAGCTTCAACTCCATCATGGATCTCCCATTGTAAAAACAAAACAGAAATAAAAAAGCCACCCACAGGGACTCCCTTCACTTTAGAGAATACAGGTTCTTTTTTCTCCAGAAAACCTTCTCAACCTGTTTTTAAACAGAACCGAACACTGCAGGCACATATCAATATACATAACTCCACTGGCTTTGGATTACAGTATTCATATCAGAAAAATAAGCATAAACACACCAACTGCTCAGTGTCTTTCCAAATTCAAGTTTGTTCCTTTTATCCGTGGAAAATCCAACCATTAGTTTGGGATGGAAAGGTTTCTCCAGTCTGTGGCACCTCATGCTTGGCCTAACTCTGCTTCCACAAGATCCATCCCCACGAGATTTACTGACTCTTTCAGGCTTCTGAAGAGGGTGCTACAAGTTCCTAATTTTCTCAGGTTGTTTGACATAATTAGTTGTGCACCAAAATGCAAACAAAAGTGTAAAAGAAAGAAGTCTCATAGAGTGCTTCAGAGGTATGCAACGATGGAAGTTTTTTGATCAACATAAGGAGCCAGCAAGCAGTTCTCTTTGATGTATTAGCTGCATCCTGGATCACGCCATCACCCTCTGCCATTCCCATACCCCCTCTTGCACTTGCAGAGGTCTTAAATAAAACAGATGTTCCTATGAACCCCAGAATAAGTGTGTTATATGCAGTTAATTTTATTTGCGGCATCTGGTAACACAATACTCATTTGAAGTCAGCCACTGACAGAGGAGGTCAAAGCAATGACAAAGCCATTAGCCTCTGCACCACATGAGCTGCTTTTGCTCTGCTTCTTCAACGGATGGGATGAGTCCTGCCTATGCTCACACAACAGCCTTGTTCTGTTGTGTTGTTGTCTACAGACACAGGAATTCACATTAAAAGCATGACACCATTTTAGCAATAAATATGGGGTTTTTCCCCATTCTTTTCCCTTTCAGTTTTCTTTTCTGCGTTGAAAAGCAGGAGGGTCAGGCAGAAAATCTGCCCCAAATCAGCACCTATGCTGTTACAGGAGGGGAGAGGGCAAGCACTATCCCAAGCAGAAAACAGTCAAGGAGAGGAAGTTAGAGCAAATTAAGCAGACTATGCCAGCACAGGTAATCCAGCTGAAGCACTGCTCTGCAGCCAATGGCAACTAAAAGGAAAACTATGGGAAGAAGCCACAGAGGCATGACCTAGAGCCAAGGGATGAAGAACATCAGGCTGAAGGACAAGATTAGAGAAAACATAATGTCACAACCTTTAAGACCAGGTGTGCAGCCTGTATATGTCAGCATATTCAGACCAAAGAACTTCAGCATGCCTGGATCCACAAGGGCCCATCCACCATTCTCACCACCATCTACTCCTGTTGGTGTCAAACCTACCCTGTGCCTCCCCAAGAACAGGAAGCTCCTTCCTCTACATTTTTTAAATACATGTCTATTTCTCTAGTTTTTTATTTTTGTCTAAATCTGCCAATTTTTGCACTCGCAGCCCTCCATTGTCCCACTGGCTGACTCCCCCGCGTGCTGCCATTTATACAGCACTGCTGTTTGGAAACAGACACCTACTCACTTCTTTTCATCATTCATTCAGTCAGTTTGACACCCCACCTACCACTCGCCTCAGGATTTTATGCTGAGGATTTTTCAGCTTTCTGGTGTGTGTTGTCAGTTGCCTGCCAAGTCCCACGTAACATCAAGCCCTGGTCATAAAGTAAATCCTTTATCAGGGGAGCTGTTGCCAGTGTGATGTCCCGCCAGTTCACATAGGGAACCAATTCCTTTGGGTTTCTCAACAGGACTGAGCCCTGCAAGGTCCTCAAAGGCTCTGCATGTATCTGTAAGCTCCCTGTGATGCTCGAGGATTCCAAAATACCAAAAACCCCCTCTTGTTTGCATTCACAGAAACATATCCCGAAAGCAGAACCGGACACAAGAGCTCATATTGCAGGTGGCACCATACTTTGATGAGCACCCACCCAGGCATGACCAGGGCGCCTCCGTGTACCTCAGCACCACATCCACATGTCTCTTTAACGCTTCCAGGGATGGGGACTCCACCACCTCCCTGGGCAGCCTGTTCCAGTGCTTCACAACCCTCTACGTAAAGAAGTGCTTCCTGGTATCTAACCCAGATTTCCCCTGGCGCAACTTAAGGCCATTTCCTCTCTTCCTGTCACTCGTCACAGAGAAGAAGAGACTAACCCCCACCCCTCTACAACCTCCATTCAGGTAGTCATCTCCGATATCAGCAGCACTGGAGAAAGAGCACGACCCAGCTGTCAGGGGGCAGTAGGGATCCAGATCACTGCATAGCAGCCTCACATGCTACTTTGCCTGCTTTTGTGCTCCCAGGAACCGGTGGAACAAACTGTAGGATCCTGCTGACTTCAAAGCGAGGTTTCTTTTCTCAGTCTTCCCCCATTCTGTGGTCCTTTAGAGAAGGACAAGACCAAAAAACATGCACAGCATAGTGCTGAAAACACCCAGCTCATTTTGAGGAAGGTGTTCTTCGAAGCGCAATCCTAGTTAAACCTTCACAGTAACACCCTCACGTATACATATGTATGTACACACAAACCCCACAAGCTGCAGTTGCCGAATTGGTGGCAGGCCCTTCCTCAAGACGGCAGGTAGACCTATGCTGAGAAACACAACTGAGAGCTCAGGAGTGTGTATTTTGGGTCCTAAACCTCTCTCATGAAAAGCTTTTCCATACTCTGCACTTCAGTCATTCCAACAGCTCAAGAAAATATCTAATGTTATGAAGCATAAAGGGATGTATAAGTCAGGAATATTTCAGAATATGTTAGAATGGCCTCATCAGTGTGTTTTGTACAGACTACTTCAAATGCATGAAATTAAGAACACTTCACTCTGTCCCACACACTTGTTAATCCACAATGGAAATACAGTACACCAACGCATCCTTCCGCATTTGCAGTGCTGAACCCTAAAATATTTGCTATAGCTTACTAAGGTCTTTGTCCCTCATTAACAAGATCTTAATGAAAGATAACTTGTATAATGAACTAAAAAGCATCAAAATTACACACAGATTCCTGATGGTTTAGTCATTTGGCGTTTTGGTTTTTGGGTTGGTTTTTTTTTTCTTTTTGGAAGGGGGAAGGGTTAGGGGCTTTTTGAGCTAATTGCTAATCAACATTGTACACCAAGGAAACCGTGTTTTATCTTACGAGTTTTCTGAGATTAGGATTTCATTTACATGAATCTTCTACATAACCAAACAGATTATATGTATTTTTCATCCGCTATATGTGCATTTAATATGGAATATTTCAAAACCAACATGAGCACATATTTCAAAGGAAAAGAAATTGCCTTTTTTCTTTTCTGTGACAGAATCATATGAAGACTAGAGCAAAATGAGAAAGGTATAGCCTATCATTTTTTACCTTTTTTTTTAATAAAGTATCAAATAAAAAAGAAAAACATTATTTCTATGCTAAAGCAGACAAATAGGCCTAATGCACTAAGGGGGGAGGGAGATTCGCTTGCTTGTTTGTTTTTTAGAAGTAGCTCATTACAGTGAAAATATCATCTTCCTTCAACTCTGTAAACTCAGAAGACTTAGAGTTAGTTATACAGGAAAGCTGCCTACAGATACACTGATGCACAACCAAATTCTCCTTGCAAATACCAGCACTGCAGTTAAATTTATGTATCTAAAAGTTCAGTTACGTTATATAAAAAAATTAAAGTTAAGTTATATATATAAGTTATATATAAAGGCATAAGATCAGTAACAGACCAGCAGGCAAACAAGAACTCCTGCTGATACACAATTGATTGAAAAAGGTGAAAACACAGGAAACCTCAAATATGTTACCTTAAAATAGCTTCAAAATAAAAATTATTCAAAGTTAGGGCACTTTATGAAAACACAACTGAAGTACAGTAGCAGCCACAAAACAAAGGGTTCTACAAATGTCTTTAAATTTTTCCATACATTTCTAACAATTTTTATTGTAAATGTGTCATGGTTTAACTCCAGCCAGCAACTAAGCCGCTCACTCACTTCGCCCCTCACCCCACTCCCAGCAAGATGGTGGGGCCTAGAGAATTCTAAGTGTAAAAGTGAGAAAACTCATGGGTTGAGATAAGGACAGTTTAATAGGTAAAACAAAAGCTGCGTGCACAAGCAAAGCAAAACAAGGAATTAATTCACAACTTCCCATCAGCAGGCAGGCGTTCAGCCATCTCCAGGAAAGCAGGACTCTATCACACGTAACAGTTACTCAGAAAGACAAATGCTGACTCTGAACATCCCCCCTTTCCTCTTCTTCCCCCAGCTTTACATGCTGAGCATGACATCCTATGGTATGGAATATCCCATTGGTCAGTTGGGGTCAGCTGTCCCAGCTGTGTCTGTCCCAACTTCTTGTGCACCCCCAGCCTAATCACTGGTGGGGTGGGGTGAGAAGCAGAAAACGCCTTGACTCGGTGTAAGTGCAGTTCAGCAATAACGAAAACATCTCTGTATTATCAACATTTTCAGCACAAATCCAAAACATGGCCCTGTATCAGATCCCATGAAGAAAATTAACTTTATCCCAGACAACACTAGCACAAAATATCAAGAAGCACTAGCAAATTTCTTCAGCCAAGATTAAAAAACAAAAAAATAATTTGTGCACTAACCTAACTGCTTCATATACAAGATGCTACACCTGCATGCAGAGTATGCAGTTTCTTTTTGGACCCAGTTTATTTAGAAATCAGGGCCAAAGGTGCCTAAAATAAGTGCTTAAATCAAGAGTGTATTATGAAATCTATGCAAACATGCAAAGAAGTTGCAGAACTTAACACATATTAAACAAAAACAAAGACATGCAATAAGAGATACTCCTTTCAGCATTCACATGCTGATGCTGGCCCTAACTGTACAGATGAGGTACACTCCTTTCCATTTCCAGTTTTCATATGAATTGTCCTGAAATAAAAAGTAAAACCGAACCAGATGCTAAGGACTAAAAGCAAATCCCAATTAACAGTTTTGTTGTGGATACAAGTGTTGCTAGGTAGTAGAAATTTCACAATCTCTTGGATTAAACTCAAATTCCTCCCACAAGAAACAGCACATGTACTTTGGATAGGAAATTATTTCCAACCTTTTATACAATCCTTTCTAAGGCATCACTTACCTCTTTAACAAAAATCAGAAATGAAAACTGCTTTGTCTCACATTTAATAGAGAGTCGACAGCATATTTTAAACAATGCACCATGAGAAGTTTTACAGCCAAAAGAATGAAAAAACCACAACACATACGAAACACCACCAGTTCCCTCAGTCGCTCTTCATAGGACTTGTGCTCTAGACCCTTCAACAGCTTCATTGCCCTTCTTTGGACATGCTCCAGCACCTCAATGACCTTCTTGTAGAAAAGGACCCAGTACCAGACACAGTGTTCCAGGTGTGGCCTCACCTGAGCCA
>NW_010422885.1:0-8079 GCF_000710305.1 Buceros rhinoceros silvestris
CAAAGGGGGAGGGAGGGAGGGGAGAGGGACTAAGACCCCCTCCCACTTTCTTTCTCTTCCCTCTTAGTGCACGAAAAGTTTTCTCATGATCTTTGTGAGGGAAGAGATGGACGAGCCCTCTTCTCAGACATATCAGTAGAGAGCCTCTGTGAATAGGTCTATAAAAAGCCCTAACCTGTGGCTTCCCCGTGGTGTGCACATTTCATTTCCACCCAGGACAAACAGAGATCGATCACACATCAGAGAGAGCAGTACCGCCACCTGGCAGTAGAAGAATCTTTTGCATTGAAGGAAGTCAGCCCTTTTTGCCACAGGGGTGGAAGAAGAGAGCAAATCCCCACCCCGTACTGAGATTACCACTAGTGAGGGGTAAGATAAAAGACTGTCCCCTGGAAGCTGGTGATGAAGCTGTCTTGCTGGAACAGACGTGGTGTTGAACTGTCACCTGACGGACTCATAGCACCCCTGCCCATGGACTGTGGAAAAGCAGATGCCAAGCTGTCTCTTATGAGGGGTGAAAAGGACTTCTACCAAAGATTGCTTGAAGAGTTCACTTTATGAACTGAGATGTATGAGGTTAAAAAGTCACTGCGCCTCCCATTTGTGCCTTATCCCTTACCACCATCACCACCAACCTGGCCCCTTCACCAGGCAAACCACGTAGTGGGGACTTTGTTTGTTAAACTGGGAACGTCTGGGATGAACAGAAAAAATATATATTGATACATATATACTTATTTATGTATTTATTAATACCTCTCCCCTCTCTCTCTTTTTCTATCAGTTCTGTCCTGTTTAAAAATCAATGATTGATTTCTGATTTTAATTGCTTTGTGCATTAAACCAACTTTGTTCCGCCCCTTTAATTTAAAACCCATTTCACTGGTTTTTCTCTCCTTGTCTCAGGCAAACCCATTTTCTGTTATCATCTGAACCATTTCAACTCTCTTTTGTTTAGCTGTCCGGGGAGTTCACATTCTCTCTGGGGCTATAGAAATCGTAGAGAAAACCTTTCCATCTGTACTTTTTGGTGGATCCATAACTTTGGGGTCCAGTGCCTTTCAAACTGCGACAGGTTCCAAGAGCTGGAAGGCCCTGCTGGAATGTGGAGATAGACCCAGACCATCCCCTGGAAGCTGGTGATGTTAAACTGTGCAGCTGGACGAACACAGTATTGGAGCTGTCACCTGAGGGACGCACACACACACAAAACCCCTCTCCCCACCTACAGTGGAAAAGTGGACATGTTGAGCCATCTCCTACGAGGACTGAGAAAGACTGCTGTGAAAGTTTGCCCAGAAAGAGTTCACCTTTGAACTGAAGTCAATGAGGTTAAAAAGACAGTGCCTCCCTTACCCCACCCTTCCTCCAGCCTTCCATGACAGCATGGTATGGGGCTTTGTTTGTTAAACCAGGGATGTGGGATGAATGGAAGAAATGTATGTTTATATGTATATACTTATTTATGTATTTATCTCTCTCTTCCTCTCTCTCTCTTTTCCATCATCTGTCCTATTCTGAAGTCAATGAGGTTAAAAAGACAGTGCCTCCCTTACCCCACCCTTCCTCCAGCCTTCCATGACAGCATGGTAT
This sequence comes from Buceros rhinoceros silvestris, assembly GCF_000710305.1. Lineage (NCBI taxonomy): Eukaryota > Metazoa > Chordata > Aves > Bucerotiformes > Bucerotidae > Buceros > Buceros rhinoceros. The sequence goes on from NW_010422885.1 coordinate 1,594, forward strand.
GGGGCTTTGTTTGTTAAACCAGGGATGTGGGATGAATGGAAGAAATGTATGTTTATATGTATATACTTATTTATGTATTTATCTCTCTCTTCCTCTCTCTCTCTTTTCCATCATCTGTCCTATTTAAATTTAAGTGATTGATTTATGATTTTAATTGCTTTGTGCATAAAATCAATTTTGTTTCACTCCCTTAATTCAAAACCTGTTTTACTCTTTTTCTTTCCTTGCCTGGGACAAGCCCCATTGTCTGTTATCAGCCCAGACCTGCTTTACTTTTGTTTAGCTCTAGAGGAATTTACATTTCCCTGAGGCTATATCAATCACAGGAACCTTTCTGAGTCCTTCTTTCAAACTGTGACACCGGTTTGCTAGGAGAGCCAAGCCCAGGAGCAGACCCCAGCGTGAGCCAGACGCTCCATGTTGGAGTGTCTCCTGTGGGGGAGGGGGGATGCTATGTCACCAAAAAGACCTGTGAGACCTGTTTTCCATGGAGCAAGCAGCTAGAACATCATGGAGAAAGAGTTAAGACTGACTGTACCCTCCCATCCTGTATTCCCCAACCCCACTTCAGCACCAAGCGGTGGAGGGAGGTAGTAAAGCCGGGCACAGGGAAAAGAAGAGGGGTGGGGGGGAAGGTGTATTTAAGATCTTGTTGTTCCTTTTCTGTCCTATTCTAATTTAATTGGTGATGTGATTGTAGTTCTGTTGTTTGGATTAGACTGATTTTGTTTCCCCTAATCAAGCCTTGTCTTTTGCCCATAACCGTAAGTGGTGAGTGAACCCTCTCTTGTCCCTTACATTGACCTTGAAGTAGTTGTATTTTCTCCTCCTGGAGGAAATAGAACAACTGCATGGCTTTAGTTGCATGGGTCTAAACCACAACAACTAGCGTAATGTATGTTAATGTGTTGAAGGTCTTGATCCACTAAGAATAAACATCTAACACTGGCTTGAGTTCAAATATTGATCATTTCAAATATGGTGTATGGTGTGCTTCTGAGAGCAGTAAATGAATGCTGCTTATGTGCTTATATGAAAAGAAAATACTTCACTAAAACATCTCAAAGTGCATTAATTTTGTATTTCAGATTAAAAAATCAAGAATTTTCTTGTAAACATTGTAATATAGCTATTGCATGAGTCTACCTTTTCCCTGCTCCACAGTATAAATTGTATCGCATAATGCACATGCGTATAACTACAAGGAAATATTTCAAAGAAGGTAGTTTTTAATTTCTGTAGTGAATGTTCAGACATTGTTAATCCAGAGTTTTCTTGGTGCATTAATTCATAATCAGCATCAGCTATCTGTTAGGGTCTTCTGCCAGCCACGGTCTAATACTTCTTTTAGTTATCTCCTCTGCTTAGGAGCAAGTAGCAACTGCCTATCATGATTTTATTTCTGCTTCCAGAAGAGGAAGAAGGTCCTCTTTCTTGGTAAACTGCCTTTGGAGTGAATCAGGACCTCTCTAAAGGAACGCTTCTTTCCCTTGACATAGTCTTGGAAGCAGAAACAGAATGACTGTTAGGCTAGTTCTGGTTCACTTGATTGTGGTCAGAGATAATCATAAAAGAGGTCACAAGTCAAAGATATTGAGTACACCTGTTCTGTCTTTGTTTCTCATTAGCCAAATAAATTTTAATTGACAATAAATGAAATTTATTTTCTTCCAGTTGAGTCTGTTTTTCCTGTGATGGTAATTGGTAAGGGATTTCCCTGTCTTCATCTCTGCTATGAGCTGTTTCATTCTATTTTCTCCCCTGATCTTTGCTGAGGAAGGGGGAATGAGTGAGCATTTGGCTGTGTGCCAAGGCTAACCCACCACAGGGTAGGTCACTGGACGTCCTGTGGAAAGTCTCACTTCAGTGTGTTGAGTTATCTTTTTTTTCCTGTCTCCAGAACTAGAGATTCTGGATTTTCATGAATGACTGCCGCAGTGGCATAAATGTGAATACCAAAAGACAATGGCTAGCTGGGCCTCTGGCAGGGGCTATGCAGCTGGTTTCCCAATATGAAAGTTACATTTGGCATTGGGGAGCTACAAGAAAGCTCTAGGCTTCTATGCTTTAAGTGGTGCTATGTGATCTCTGAGATAGAGCTTGACTGTCTAGATAACCCATCTGACCTGCAGCTCATGGATCCACAGTGAACAGTTAGGTAAGACATAAATGATCCTGAGGAGTTACCTGACAGTGACACTGTAGCCACTGAGAACAAGGAGGTTATAATCAAACTAAGGCCAAAAGAGGCTCATCAAAATTTCAGAGTTGAAAGTGCATAGCTAAATAAAAATGTGTTGCAAATAAATAATAGTTAAAAATATAACTTTCACTAACTTTGATTAATGTTCTATGAATTAAGAGAATAAGATATTAAAGTTTAAAATAAAAGAAATTCTAAAGAGACCTAATGACCACATGAATAATGCTTAAATAACAAACTTATAAAGGTTATAAAAGTTTGGTATTTGTCTTGCAATTATGGGAAATTTTCATGCACAGAACTGGAGAAGTATTGGTTGCTTCTATACTTTTTTTTTTAAAATCTCAAAACTCAGGCTACTTTGTTGGGCACTACTGGGTTCTCCAGAGTAGTCATATTGATTAAATGAGGATTGCAAAGCTGAGATCAGTAATTTCTATATGAAAGGAATTACTATTTGTAGGAAATACTGATTTAGGTTTCAGAGAGAAAATGACAAATAACAGAGAACAGAGGAAACCATAAACACAGAAAATTACCTTCTAAATAAAACAAGACTGAAATAAAAATTTCTGTAATTTAAAAAACTATTAACATCTCATGGATATGCAGGTAAGATAAGATAGTGTTATGAGATAAGCAGATGAGTCTATTGCACATGAAGACAAAGGAATGAGTCAAGAAACCATTCTTCTTCTTTGCTGCCCTGAAAATTTACCAGGCTAGGTCTTTGAACTCTATAGGTGGAATCTCACCACTCTTAGTTTGTTCGGTTTACATGACGCAACTAAGTGCAAATCAGTTTAGCCTGTGGGGAGCAGGGATTGGAACAAGTTTTCTCACTATGCAGTATCATTATAGTAACCCATTTAATAGTGAGGTTACCACAGATGACTTATTTGGGCTCAAGAAGATCCACCGCAAAAGATCTGAGATAGTTTTCCATAGCTCATTATAGGATAAGTGACAGTTTGGACTAAATTCAACATCTTTGAGAAATGCTGTGCTTTTACTACTATGAACACAATAACCTTTCTGTAGAAGCTTAATGGCCCCACAATAGTACTTTTTGTTTAACACTCCTGTGCTCCGTTTGGTATTCCCACAGAGATCCCGGGTAGATGAGGGGGGTTTGTGCCCGGGTCACACATTTTAGGATTTTACAATAAAAATTACTGGCAGCTTCATGAAATTCAAAGAGTTCTGTGTTCTATCTTATTAAGTGTTTGTCACAGTACTCTTTTTTTTTTGCATGAAATTAACTTAGAAAATATTTCTTGATTACCCTTATTCTCACTGTGGGAACACAGATTATATCTGACTTGAAAGGAACCATTTGTTCGCAGTTACTGACGAAAAGTTATCTCTTAGATTCGCACTGCTAGCATACTCATTTGGTTCCTATTGTATACAAGGGAATAATTTCATTTTTTCTCTGTGAAGCTGGAGTTTTCAGGCTATGCATTAAATTACACAGTGAAACAAACAGAAATATTTGCCCAAAAGTTGCACTAATTGCTAACTATGATGCACAAGTAATACTTCTTAATTTTTCCGTCAGTGATAATTTTGTATGAAAGCTATAAAAATATACTGAAAAATCACAGTCAGAATAATGAGGGTTATTAAAACTGGGATGATACCTACAACTTCCCTGGTAACTTGTAGATGACAAAACTTCATAAGTTAAAATAAGCAAATAAGAAACCCAAATTTTAGAGGCAGAGCAGAAGTATTGCTATCCTTTGAAAAGAAAACTCAGTGACATGACCTGTCAGGCACAGCAAAGGCTGATGTCTCTCTGGGGCCGGGGACCAGTGGAGGGTCCCCAGGAGGGATGTGCAGGTCAGGGCCTGGAAGCCAGGGCCTGTCCCACTGGCCCAGCAGAGTTAGCTGGGGCAGCTTCAGTCTTGGGTATTAGTCACCTCCCTGGGGATGGGGATGGTGTGTGGCCAGCATGGGACATGCACCTGCAGATGTGCCTCACTCGGTGGGCCCATGTCTGGGCAGGGCAGGGCTGCAGGGAGATGGAGACCAGCCTTATGGTCGCATTGCTGAAGCAGGGGATGTTGAACCTGGGGGACTTGAAATGGGGTCCTGGATCATGAGCAGGGTGGAGAGAGTCCTGGGAGAGTCTGGACAAGGTCAGCAACCATAGAATCACAGAATGGTTGAGTTTGCAGGAGATCTCTGGAGGTCATCTTGTTCAACCTGCTGCTCAAGCAGGTTCACCTATAGCAGGTTGCCCTGCACCATGTCCAGACAGCTTTTGAGTATCTCCAGGATCTCCAACCTGTCTCAGTACTCAGTCACTCTTAGAGTAAAAAAAGTGCTTTCTTATCTCCTGTGTTTCAGTTTGTGTCTATTGCTGCTGGTCCTGTCACTGTGCACTTCCAAAAAGAGACTGGCTCCATCTTCTTTGCACCTGTTTTTTTCTTTCCTTTTATTCTGAATTCAGAAATGAACGTTTCATTGGCTTTGGAACTGGTATTATCTAATTTGTTTTTTAATGTTACTGATATAAAAGTGATATAATTGATTGATGTATTTCAATGAACAGGGCCTCAACTTTGCTATCTTATGTCCTAGTGTGTAAGACATGGACTTAGATTAATTTTGTCTCATATTTCAGCTTTGAAAGTGAAACAAAATATTTAATTATTCAAACAGCATCACTCTCAGGCTCTCTCTAACACCACTGCCACCTTTGCTTTTCCTTTCTTTTCATATCTCAGATACTGCCGGAGTGGGTTACCTCTACCTGTTGGATATAACTTTTCCTTTTATTCATGATTTTCACACACAGAACTCTTGATGAGCCTAGTCCTTTTTGTATTGTCTCCTCATCCGAACTCTACTTGTCACTACTTTCATCCCACTGATGTCAGTCTTGTGAAAAAGACACTGTCACTTTCAAAGCTACTGTAATTAGAATGTTCAGATCAGCAAGGGAGATTAAAAACACTTTTCAAAGTAACACAGAGGAGTTCACATCTCACCAAGGGAAATGGTGAGACTTCTTAATTTTATTTGTAGCAAGAACACATCCATTACCAAAAAAAAAAAAAAAGAAAAAAAAGGTACCAAAAATAATAGAAGTATTTCACAAGAAAAAATATTCAACGAGAAACTACAAAGTTATTTTTATACTGCCAAGAAATTTCACTACGTTTTCTTATCTCAGCAGGTAGACTGCTGTATTGAATTTACTTAACAAGGTGTTGCCGCTGTGCGGGATACAGGGTTGGCCTCTGTGTGGAGAGGCCAGGGCGTGTCCTGTGCTAGGCACTGTTCCAGATGGCTCCAGAACACCCACTGTGAGACAGCTGATCCCCTCAGCCAAAGTGGTGTTGCCTCCTGGAAAACATATTTAAAAAAGAACAAAAAATGCTACGCAACAGCTGTGTAGAGAGAAACGATAAAAAAAAAAATGAAACAATCCTGCAGACACACAGGCAGAGAAGAAGCATAGAGGAGATGCTCTGGGCACTGGAGCAGACTTTTCCTTGCATCCCCTGCAGAAGATTATAGCAAAGTAGATTGTCCCTATGCAGCCCATGGGGAGGATCATACTGGAGCAGGTATCCACACTGCAGCCTGTAGAAGATCCCACACCAGAGCAGGATCCTGGCAGGGACCGTGCCCATGGAGAGTAGCCAACACAGGAGCAGGATTTCCAGCAGGGCCTGTGACCCTGTGGGGGACCCACACTGGAGCAGTCATTCCTGAAGGACTGTGGCCTTGTGATAATGACACATGCTAGAGCAGTTCTTACAGAACTGCAGCCCATGAAAAGGATGCCTCTTGGAGAGGTTCATGAAGTACTGTCTCCCATGAGAAGTATCCTATGCTGGAGTAAGGGAAGAACATGAAGAAGAAGAAGCAGCAAAGACAAACTCTTTTGACCACAACTGTCATTCCTCACCCCCCTTTCTCCACTTGGGGGTGGGGTTTGAAGAGGTAGAGGATTTGGGAAGGAGGGAATGAAACTGAGCATGGGAGAAAGGCACCCTTGATGAGGATGGGGGAAAGTGGTTTTGGTTTTGTCTTTGTTTTTCAGCACTCTACTATCTTTTTAATTAAATATAAATTATGTTGCTCTTTCCCAGGCTGAATCTGTTTTGCCCATGGTGGTAACTGGTAAGTGATCTCCCTGTACTTAGCTCAAGAGATTCTCCCGTTAAGGAGGGTGGCTGAGAGAGCAACTATGTAGAGGTCTGGTAGCCAACCCAGGTCAAACCCACATTAGCTATCAATCTACTTATCTGAGAAATGAGTTCTTT
>NW_010422885.1:8266-8660 GCF_000710305.1 Buceros rhinoceros silvestris
TCACTGATGAGACTTCAAGTTACATGAAGAGAAGGGATTGTTGACTTGGAAATTTGTGTGACTGCCTCATGTTATTTTAATCTGATTCTTGTCCAAAGTGGCTCAGAAATTATGTAAGTCTTGAATCGAAATTTACGCATATTTAACATGATATTAACAGTGGGGGAGGGGCTGTATAGTATAGTGTATATATATACACTACACTGTTGAATTAGTGGAGTTTCTCCAGTGTTTCTTTTGGTTTATTTTTGAGTTTTGAATGGTGTTGTGTTGACTTTCCCCTTGTGCCATTAACTGTTCTATTATACAATCTTTTCACAGACTGTTTTTCTACTGAATATTATATTTTATTATATTATATTATATTGTATTATATTATATTTATATTATATTA
>NW_010422886.1:0-286 GCF_000710305.1 Buceros rhinoceros silvestris
TGTAATTCTTTTCCGCAAATAAGCTTTATTATGTTTGCTTCCTCACTTAAATCTCACTGATCTGCCTCTGGAAAGCGTGCGCGGCAAATTCCACAGGCCTTGCTCCTCCTTGCTGATCTACAGCACCATATTGTAGTGCAAAAGCAACATTGCAGCAGGACCCATGCCTCTGGTCATCCCCGCCTCAGTACACTACTGCAGGCATTAGGGGGTCTATAGATTCTCAATTGCCCACACGGAAGGCACGGTATTTCATGAAATGGAGAGAAAGTTCCCCCCCAGGTCA
>NW_010422887.1:0-2370 GCF_000710305.1 Buceros rhinoceros silvestris
GCTGCCGTGTCCTCAGCAGCGGCCCCGCGCTGTTTCAGCTCCGCAGCGCTCGCTCCGCGGGGTTCAGCGAACGTTTTAGCTCGCAGACCTCCCCGGGGGCGCTGCGCCCGGCTCTGGGTCCTCAGCACACGCAGGACATGGACCTGTTGGAGAGGGTCTAGAGGGTGCGGCCTGCCAGTACCTAAAGGGGGGGCTGTGAGAAAGATGGGGACAATCTCTTTAGCAGTCCCTGTTTGACAGGACAAGGGTGTGATGGTTTTAAACTAAAAGAGGAGAGATTTAGACTAGATATAAGAAAGAAATGTTTTACAATGAGGGTGGTGAAACAGGTTGCCCAGAGAGGTGGTGAATGTCCCATCCCTGGAAACATTCAAGGTCAGGTTGAATGGGGCTCTAGGCAACCTGATTTAGTTGAAGATGTCCTTGCTCACTGCAGGGCAGTTTGATGAGAGGTGGTGGATGCCCCATCCCTGGAACCATCCCAGGTCAGGCTGGACCTTGGGGCTCTGAGCAACCTGGTCCCGTTGCAGATGTCCCTGCTCCCTGCAGGGGGGTTGGACTGGATGAGCTGTGAAGGTCCCTTCCAACCCAAACCATTCAATGTCACCCTGTCACACTACTGGACTTGCTAATCTTTTCCTCTGGTCCCAGCTAGCTGCTGGCTCTTCAGATCCTGCTCCCTTTGAAATAATCTCACAGAAATGCACAGTCATAAAAACACACTTTTTAGCATTATGGGCTAAAATGCAGTTGAAAAGTTGGTCCCAGTATTTAACTGCTTGGTCAAATGTTGAGCTGTGGTTTTGCACAAGGTCACTGAATTTTTTGCTTTGGTACCTTCTGTTTTTGACAGCAGAAATTACAATTAACCTTGATTTGCATATATAAACATCTTCAGTTTATTCATGTTATTTGTAGCCAAAGTGAGTTCATTTCCCCTCGAGCCACCAAGGAGGTAGCGCAGGCTCCACCCTTATGGTTGGGCCAGCCTGTTTCAAAGCCTGCTGAGTTTCTGTTGATTTTCTTCCATTTCATTGGAACAGGAGAGTGCCGAAAAGTCACAAGCTGAAACCCCCAGACTTTACGGCAGTGATCAGCCAACCCACCTGGGAATCCATCAGTTAGCGCCACTCGTAGTTACTAATTTTTGTGAAACCATAAAAAATCCCCTTTTATCACTAGGGGTGGGAATCACAAACTGGCGATTTGTAGAAGCCGCAAACAGGCAGTGTACAGCCAGGTGTGTTACTGGGAACCGCTGCTGCGTGTGTGTACTGCGGTATGTTCTGGCGTGACCTGGGAGGGTGTCACCCACAGCAGCCTGGCCTGGCCACGGCTGAGGGTGGCTCCACGTGGGGCCCTGGGGCAGCATTTCAAGGAAGAGAATTCACTGACTCCCGCATCACGTTCGCACCTGGCTCCAAAACTTGCTTATACCATCTCTCCTGTTGGGAGAATGCATATCACTTGAAATTAGAGTGATTAACCAAGATGCCTGACTGATTAATCACCCAGGTTATCCCTGTCACCTCCTTCCCGTCATCACCTCCATATGAAACTCACTTCTTGTGTCTTGATGGCTTTCACCAGGCACGCTCATTCCAGACTCAAAAACCCAAACCACCAGGGAGCATACACTTAAAATGTTCTCAAATCTTTGCTTTCCAGACCGTAAGGGCATTCAGTGGCAGGCCGCTCACTTTGAACAGAATACGAGATCCACGTACAGTGACTTGATCCCAAATCATGGAATCACAGAATGGTTTGGGTTGGAAGGGACCTTAAAGATCATCTTGTTCCAACCCTCCTGCCATGGACAGCAACCCCTTCCATTAGATTAGCGTCCTCAGAGCCCCATCCAACCTGGCCTTGAACACTTCCAGGGATGGGGTATCACAACCCCTCTGGGCAACCTGTGCCAGCGCCTCACCAGCCGCTCAGTGAAGAATTTCCTCCTAATATCTAGTCTAAATCGACCCACTTTTGGTTTAAACATTAAGTCTCTCCTTACACGCCCTGATAAAGGGTCCCTACCCAGCTCTCCTGTAGCTCCTTTAGGTACTGGAAGAAAACTTACTGGTTGTTATTATTGGTGATCCAGCGGAGAAAAGGGACAAGATCACATTGGACTTGAGTCAAACTCGTTCTTGTGCGTGGGGTGGGTGGTGTCACTGTGGTGTCCCTGTGGACGCCGAGCAGCATTGACAAGTTTACAATAAACGGGACAGAGGCACCGTCTGTTGGGCCCGGGCCGTGTCGCAGCTCCCGCTCGGGGCAGGACGAGCCCCTTATTCTTCTGAAAACTCGTCTTCAGGGGCTTCGGCGCTGTAATTATGCGGTACCGGCCGCTCCGGCCCACGGCATCGCGGA
>NW_010422888.1:0-5816 GCF_000710305.1 Buceros rhinoceros silvestris
AAAAAAAAAAAAAAAAAAAAAAAAGCCTCCAACAGTAGTCGGTCCACTTTTTCTCAACTTCTCCCATGACTGGGATGAGGAAAAGTTTACTAATTATCTTAACCTTTGGCCAACAGGACAATCAAAAGCACAGTCAGTGACTTCCCCAAGGGGAAAACAGGATCAATAGTGCAATGGCTCAAAAGAAATAAAGGTAATTTTGTAAAACAATGGGGTTATTCTTTAGGTTGTATTTTTCAATGTAACTTTAATTGCCAAAACTACATCCAGGACAAGAGTAATAATAATCTTTAGTAGTGGTTAGAGTCTGGCAATGCAGTAGCTATCCATCTGCTTAATTATATGTAAATGTTCCATCATTAGTGATTTTTGCTTAACGTTTGCTCAGGACAGCAGCAGTTTATTAAAGTGTACTTAGGAAAATAGTACCTCACTCTAGGCTGTTCAATGAAAATATGAAGAAATAATACCTGTTTCTACAGGGCTTTTCAGCTGATTATTAACATCCTGCTGCGGTACTTGATTCTCTGTATCGTACGTGACTGCACTAATTACTGTCCTATTCTTTATTAGGCTTTAGCATTCACTACCCAGGACATCTTCTGTTGCACGCTTTTCTGCCATTATTTGGAATTAGTCCAAAAAGCCTAGTGTAATTATATTTTTCCTAAATATATCTTTAACTATGAAAAGTTGTCTAATTATTTTCCACATTTTCTTTTAATAATGTAGATGAAGAATCACTAAGCCACTTACTTACATTAGCACAGAAATTTCTTCGTTATAACGTGGCACCGTGTCTCCTCTGTGTTGTCATGTTCACTGTTCTCACCGTTACAGGGGAGAACAGAGGCTCAGGTGTTTGTGGTAGCTGCCTGAGTCCACTCTGCAAGGGTTTAGGGGCAGGGCATCGACCTGAGCTTCCTCAGGATCTCTCAGAATGCACAAAGATCACGTTATCACGGCCAAAAAGCAGAGTTCCCCCAAGAGCAGCACCGTTTAATGTGCCCTTTAGCAATATTGTCCTGTTGAACCTTTCCAGCCAAGGTCCCCTTTTGCTACACCAAAAGGATGAGATGAATCCATGTGAGAGGAGAGGGAAAAGCGAAGGATAGGGTGCTGCTCCTTGGATTACTGCCTATCACATACACACGGCTTTGCTCCTTACTAAGAGCGTGGCTGACACTTTTGTTCCCCCTGACTAGCGCCTTTCCCCCACGCCCTCCCCCCAAGAACTGTTCCGTTAATTTAGAAGGGTAGTATCACATTTCTGTTATTCTTATTCCTCTCTTCAGTGAAGACATTTTGCGATTTTACAAGGTTCGTGACGTTTACACAATGAAGTTCATAGTGACATTAATACAATGAAGTTCATAGTGACATTAATGACAAAGGCATGGGAGGTGGTGGCAGTTTTTATTCTGTTTTCTAGAAAAAAAAATGGTAATAAAATTTGCTTCTTTTCTCCCATTAGCTTTTGAACATCTAGGGTGGGGGGGGGTGTGTGGAAAAGAAGTAAATCCATTGTTCTTGTCACTTTGACCAGGAAATGGTATGGAACAGAGAATCTTACACTTTCATAAACTGTCTCTTTTCTCCCCTCAAATTCTCATTTGTTTCAAAGCCACTTACTTTGCCCACCCCTGAAGACAGCTCTGCTGGCAGTGCACTTCAAGGATCAGTCTCCCATGACTGCTGGAAGTCCGTCAAAGTACAGGGAAACAGAAGAGTCTTCAGGACAGCAACCACTCCACTGTCCAGCCCCACGGCAGTCTCAGTCATCACTCCCGTGGATGTTTGTCTGATCTTTTTCAACAACACTCCAAAGACAGAAAGTCCACGTGTTCTTCATTTGATTTATCAAACACTTCACCAATTTCACTGCCAGAAAGATCTGTCCTGACATCCCATCCACGATTTTTCCTCCAGCAGCTTTAGCCAGTGTCTTTTTGCACTAACAGACATGGGCAAAATGATTCCTCTCTCCTTTCCAAAGGTCTTTTTATAACACACAATGTGTCGTGTATCCCCTTCATCTTCTCCTCTGCCAAAGCCATTGCTTTCCTTCTGACCCTTCCCCTCGTGCTGCAGTCCTCGCCTCTCCTCTCCTCAAACCCTCTGCTGGCTCCTAGATTATTTCCAGCAGATCCAAAGCTTTCTTGAAAAGCACTTCAAAAGCCGTCTTCATCACAGACCGGTCAAATGGCTCTGGCAATCTGACTGCTGACCGTCGCGAGGTATTGCTTCCTGGAGGAACGCGGGAACATCCTCCTCTACACACACCGTAGTCTTGCCTTTCTCCGGTGCTGTAATGTCACTGACATCATTTGCTCACCTCTTTAGACACTTTGATCCTCAGATACTTTCCCAGAGCCACTTTCGTGGATTGATGACTTTTTCCAGCCCAATATTGCTTTTTGCAGCTGTTTCTGTTACATATAACCTGAAATTATTAATGTAGAAAGTGGATTTTTCCTTCTTGATGTAAGGCACTGGTGGAGTATGACCAGCGGATAATGATGGACAATGAACGTAGGGACCATTTTTAGATCTCGCAAGGTCTTAATGAGCAACTGATTAAATATGAACCAAAAGAGACCATTTGGGGCCACTCAGGAATCTTGTTTCTGTTGAGCTGGGAAAAGTGAGTGACATATTTTGCATTAGAAATGAATGTTCTGTTTGGCTGAGACAACATTTCACTTAAAAAGGGAATAAAATATCCTTATATAAAAAATTCCAGAGCCTTTTATGCTGATTCTAGATGAGAGCCAGCTTTGGAAACAATAATAATAAAAATTCTATTATTTTTAAAATTTTATCATTATTATTTATAAGTCATCGATTGATGTCAAGCCCAAATAATGTAAATCAAGAGAAATCTGCAAACAAAGACAGGAGGTATCTCATAGACTATGTCAGAAATTTTAAAATTATCTTCTGTAGAACTCAGAAGACACATGGAGATGCTTCAAAGAACGTTTCCATTGTTTCACTCAAAATTAATTTGTATTAAATTTTAAATAAAAGTTTTTGGTAAGTTTTGTGGTTTGATGGACAACCAACAGTGAACATTAGAAAATAGTTAATCAATAGAAGAGTCAGTCAAATGATGATTCAAAAACATTTCAGAGGCGATTGGTGTTCCCACCTCAAAATCCAGATGAAGCCTATTAAAACTGAGCAATGCATTAATTCTTCTAACCTTTACAAGAAAACCCAAAGTTTTATTTTATGTTTGTGTTCAGAGATTTTTTTATTTAAATTTGAAGTATTTTGGTTTTACTTTCAGCTTATCTTTTGTTTGGGTTTTGGGGGTTTTTTTGCTTTTTTGCTCTGGTTTTGGGTTTTTTGTTTGCTTTTCTTTCCATTTTGCTTTTTGTGGAAACAGGACACCACCATCCTCCAAAATTTCTGTTGACCTTATTAAAAACATAGAAATCTTTGCCCAGCGCTGGGTGGTTGTGGGAATTTCAGATGTGTAAATTTTATGAGATGTGCTGGTATCGGTACAAAAGTTCTTGTTAGGTGACTATGTGTGTACCAACAGCCCTACATTGAATTGCAGCCCCAACATTTCTAAACAAGCAGACGGAAGAGAAAGATTTTCTACCTATAAATATGGAAGTCGAGTTAAAGATCACTGATTAAATCTTTGACCACACCAGAAATGATGGCAATACGTGTGCCGAGAACCACTTCATTCTATCGCTTTTCAGTTACAGGCTGCCGTTAAGAAAAGTTAAGCAGCCTGTTCCGAACACCTGTCCAGATCACGTACACGACTTTATGTTTTCCTATTCCTGCATGCAAACACTTCTGTTTTTCCCCCTGAAGAGAAGTTTTAAATACAGCACTCAAATGACAAGATGTGTGTCTGAAAACATCACCTGATGTTCCGTAGGTAGCCGCAAGGCACAGTGTCACGTTCGTTCCAGCGCCGCCTGCCCTCTCCTAAAACTGGCCCTGGCTCCTCTACCAGGGGCTGCTTCTCCGTTACACCGACTGCATTTACGAGATGTGGGGAAGTGGACGGGGGAGCTGGTTCTGCTGGGGGAAAAAAATGTTTATTTCTAGCCTGGACCAGCTCCCTGCTCTGGTTCCCTGCTATGCCCACAAATAGCTGTGGCAGGGAGTGTGCAGCCCAAAGTTGAGAGGGGGAAGGAAAGAAGTGCTGAAGCGAGCACTGTGGTCAAGTAACTGTGCCATAGCCTGGCTGCCAAGCGAGGAAATTCATCCCAGTGGAAACATCATCAATCAAGCAACTGGTACAAACCCCTAGTACACAAGTTCTTAAGCAGGTCTCACTTAACGCGATCAAGAGTTAATGCTCTACGCTTGGCGCGAAGTTTTAACAGCTTTAATCAAAATCCATCTGCCCATTTCATACATGGTGTGAGCAGAACGACCGCCTTCTCACGCTGTGTTGCAAAGGAAAACTAATTCCGCTACATAATTATGACTCTGCGTGTTTCTGATCTTCGCTATTTAAATGATGATTCAAAGCCCCATTTATAAGACATTTTGAAGCTCTGGATTGTCTAAATTCGCCCTGTTTCAAGCATTCCCCTTTTCCTCAGAAACTAAACATTTATCTGTCACGTCTGCACAACAAAATTGCCTATTCTTGGAGCTGTGGTTAAATGACTTAGACCCAGCCTTCCTCCCCCCTCCCCTCCCACACCTTTCCTCTAAATTTCAATAGTTTTGAAGAATTGTCATGGCAATAAGAGCCTTGGGGAGACAACAAGAGAGGCTGACATTTCCCTTCATTCCACAGCAGATTTGCCTTCAGCATTCCGGACTTCTTCATGACAGCGTGTGCCTGTGGGTCTGCTCTTGGTAGACCACAGCAGCAGCCCTGACTCGGTTTTGACTTTTGACCAAGCTGATGGGATTAACAAGTTCCAGACAAAATGCTGATTGCAGCCCTTTTCTCAAGTGCTGAATTCTAACACCCTTTTCTTGGGAAACATGGAGCTGTAGCAATGTCATCTCAGAAGCCTTGACTATTTGACTCAAATTGTTTAATTTTAACTTTGGAAGCTCCCAGGGATTTTTTTAATCAATAAAATCAGTTGTTGTTACTGTCTTTTGTAGGTAAATGGTAAGATTGTGAAATATTCATTTATAGTATTAAAGTTTACTCCAGCTTTCCGTTGCCATAGGACAACTAGGTGTTATTAAATGCTTTATATTATTTGTAAGTTTTGAACTATATTGTGCTACTTGATGTTTCACACCATGGGTGAAAGTTAGCCCTGCCACCACCACCCAGCACCTTGTACTCCAGGAGCCAGTGTCCAGCCTTGTGTGCTGAGGGGAGAGACAATTTACTCACCACTGTCCACGTGGAACCGCAGCATTTGGTGGTTAAAGAGAAAGGAGATGGGAACCTGAGTCTTGCTTGAGGCAAATCAGGTGTGTACGAGCTCTGAGTTCTCCCGGCTATGAAGAGAGGACAAGGGTAGTCTAAAATAACTAAATCCTTGCTCTTGTTGTCTGGGGATATCCAACTACTTTGTTCAGCGAGGCCATCTAGCTTTGGAGGTTGACTTTTATTCTTTTTGTGCTTATTCACTGTGTCATAACTCCCAGTGGCCAAATCAAATTAATTGGGTCCTAGCAATGCTGATTTTCATAGATATTTTCCCCCAAAAAGGTTTAGAGTAAAATTAATAGCCACATTTCAACTGTCTAAGATAAACCTCTCTGTAGACGTCCTTGTGGCTACAATAATGGAAGGGATCTTGCAGAAGAAGAAAACCTAGCAGAAAACTCCCAGGAATTTTAGGTGAGTTTTGTTCTACGTGTAG
>NW_010422888.1:5896-36048 GCF_000710305.1 Buceros rhinoceros silvestris
AGTGCAGAAAGGGGGGTGGAAGGGCTGGGAGGAGACCACGAGCTGTTGTGAATTCAGCCAGCTATCAACTACCCATGTTGATAGCACAAGATAAAACCATTCTGCAAAGAGCAGCAGGAGAATCCTCGAGAGAGCCGTGAAGATGTCAGACTTCTGCCTCTGCAGATGCCGTGAGGAGAAACACATTTCCTCCAGCGCATATTCAGTCGCTGCTCTTCTTGTCCCGAAGGCAAGCTGCCACCACTAGAAGCATCTTGGCAGAGGAGCTGCACGCAACAGGGAGCGCGTTGGTCGTGGAGGTGATGAGTGGAGAGAAGGTGTAGTAATGACTGCCCTATCAAATGCTTTCCTCTGCTCGGGAGAAGGGTGGGGGTGGACCTGCAGGGGTGGTGCTATCCTGGGCTGAAAAACTTGGATAGAACTGGCAGGAAGCGATAGCTTTGTCTGTGCCTGGGGAGTACTGGTCCGTCAGATGTGCTTTTATGGTGAAACTAAGAAGCTCAAAGTTCTGTAAGTTACTGAGGAAACTTTTTTGTTTAAATGAAAAAATACTCATTTTTAAGGAAAAAAGTGACCCATAAGCCCATTTTCTTTTAGACACGTCCCTCTCCTTAACCGCAAACAGCTGGAAATTTGCACAGAACAGCGACAGTAGGAAGGAACTCATTTTAACGGAACGTCTGTGCTGCAGATGGTCAGGAAAAGGCTGAAAATACAGAAAAGCCAGGTTTTCCAAAAAGACCCACAGTCATCAGAGTTCCTGTGGGCGGGATTTCAGCATGAGACCCCTCTATAACAACGTTCACTCTCCATGAAAAATGACTTTTCAGATGTTTTACACAGGGCTGTGTGCTCTGGTATGGTGAAAAGCGGCGAGCAAAGCCTTCTGTGGTTTTTATAGGCATGACTTCACCAACACTGAATAAACACTTACATTGGTTCAGATGTGGTGGCTGAAATGGAAAATTCTAATATATGCACCGAGAGCTTACTCACAGGCAACCTGATTTTCTAATACATAGACCAAAAAAGTGTATCCCCATGAAATGGAAGGGTTTGCTCGTTTGGAACTGGACTTTTTATGACTCTTTTTCAAGCACTAATTGGAATGGATGAGGGTGAATGATTTATAGACCATCTGTGGGGCAGCCTAAAGACCATTAGCCTCAGTAGCACTGAAGCATTACAGGAAACCTGAGGGATGCTCAGCCAAAGACTTTTCTTTAATCCTAAATGTCTTTGGGAAGGAAGGGAGAGGGAATGTGTCTGAATGCTGACACACAGCATGATGACAGCACCAGTCACTTTGGCTTTATAAGATTTCCAAGGATTATAACAATATTAAATATTTCTAAGTCAGCTCAAACCCCCTGTTGTGGTCTGAAAACACTTTGAATAGTGTAAGTATGTAGGTTGTCTACCTTCTCCATCAGTAATATGAGGTAATCATCAAAGTTCTCTTACCAGCTTTTTTCACAACTTTACCAGCTAAAAAAGTAAATTTAACACTATGGGCTACAATTTTTTTTCCATGCTTGCCTCTGCAGAGAAATCTTTCATTTCTTGAGTTTCTGTAGCTTCTGAAATGAGGTTAGAAAAATATGAGAATTTGCTCATCATAAATACATTTATAAGTGTTCATTGCAAGGCCTAGATCTTCATCCTCTGGAACTAGATGATGAAAATTGGCAAGAACACAGCTCTAATTTTGTTTTAGACAGCCCTGTGACAGCTTGCCTAATTTAGGCAAGGTATAAGGCTAGGAGGAAAAATTAAATAAATCCTCGTGCACAGGCTGAAAGGAAAGCTTGCCAACTTCAGCTCTCCAAAGACACCTTCCTGCATTGCACATACTCAGTTCTCACACAGATCCAACCTACAACCAAGTCCTGAAGGCTTCATCCTCACAGATGTTTCCAAATGTAGTTCAGCCCTGCATGAGCACAACTTTAGCTCCTCATAGCTGTGGCCACTGTAGGAGCTGGGAGGCTCCTTTCCAAGGTCTCTGCATTCCCCTACCCAACCTGTGTAGACAAGCAGTAAGAGGTCATTTGATATAAATTCAGAAAGATGAGGGGGAAGATGGACAGAAACAGTGTCAGAGCTGAAAACAGGGTTGTAGGATGGCTCATCGTGAGAAGATGGGAGCTGGCATTAAGGATTGATTTTGAGGAATGGCACGATATGAAAATTGAAGAGTGGAGAGCAATATTTTAGAGGTATTTCCTCTCTCGTGTCTCTGATCTGGGGACGTTAACATTTGCTTAATGTTGATATGGAACTTGAAGTTCTTCAAGATAGTACAAAATTTTAGACAAACCTTTGCATATACGTAGCATGGCTGGGGTACAGCTGACCTTATGGTGTCTAGACATGAGACACTTAGCTCTGGGTGGGAGCCCCAGCATGGGATTCATGCTGCCTCTCTTAAAGCTTAGGGTGAGAGGAATAAGCTGAGAGTGGATATTTTGGTGCTTTGACTAGAGAAGTTGACTAGCTCAGATTTAGACACCAAACTTTCAGAGGTCTGAAGGAAAGTGAGGAGAATCCCCTCTGAATTTTGCCTGCAAATCAATGTCACAGAATCCCAGAATCACCTGGTTGGGAGAGACCTTTAAGCTCACCCAGTCCAACCGTTCCCCTGCACTGCCAGGGTCCCTGAACCATGTCCCTCAGCTCCACACCCACACGCTGTGAAACCCCTCCAGGGACGGGGACTCCAGCACCGCCCTGGGCAGCCTGGGCCAACGCTGCACAGCCCTCTCTGGAAAGAAGCCTGTGAGTAGTTTTTGACCCTGTATTTTAAAATATAGTTCCCTGGTCATTATACTCTGTACAAACACACCCACACACAGATACACTGAAGCCATACTCTAAAATGTGATTTATTAGAATAAATTGACATTACCACTAGCTGTTTGGAGAGGGTGTCTCTCACGCCAGCCATGTTGTTTTGAGATAGGATTAGCAACATTTAGAGCTCTCCATCTCTCCTAATATAATTTTGTGTGACAAAGAAAGGAACAGGGAGGCACAGGATTCCTGTAATCTTGCATCACTCACTCAATTCACACAGTCCAGTCTTTCAGCATACAGCAAAGTAAAAAAGCTGGAAAGCAGATTAAATACAACTTAGGGAGCTGTTAATATTTATTTCCCACTTGTCTGTACTGTTACGTCACTTCTGTGCAAAAAGATAAATGCTTCGAATCAGCAACAGGCAGGAGAAAGGGAAGTCAAAAGGCAGGTGAAAGATGCTGAGAACGGCTAAAGAAGTGAAGTCTGGCTCTGGCTGTGGAAGATGAACTCAAGTGCTTTACACCACTGTGCTCTGTACGCCCTGAGTCTGGCAGTGCTTGTAAGTAACTGCATGGAAAAAAGAAACATTTACATCATTGTTTTTCAATAATTGCTCATTTTCTTCTCGAAGCAGGTTGTCAGATAGAGCTTTACTTCTGCATGAGCCTCTTTTCTCTTTTGAGTTCCAGTTAAACCAGGCAGGACAGTATGAAAAGTGTGAGCAGTGGTGGAAGGGACACCCTGTAGGATCTGAATGTCCGTGCGTTTCACTCCTTTCTTACCACACACTCACTAAGAGAAACAACACAATTGACCAAAACTCCCTCTTTTATGCGTGTAGGCTTTAGAAGACAGCTACAAAGAAGAAACGGGAGTCTCAGCTGAGTTTTGACAGAGTTTTCTTTAATTTCAGGTTACACTGTCTTATTAGTTACAATTTCATCTGCCTTGTTGGTAGCCTTCATGTTACTTGATACGTGAGCAGCTGCGATGCTGCGGGTAACGAATGAGTCGAACCGGCAGCGGTACTCGTGGCAGAATTAGAAATACCCAAATGCCTTACAAAGCCTCGAGGTCTTGCTGATATTTTGCTTTGGACAATGATTAGAAAACCAGCACTCAGGATCACACGGATATCAGGAAAGGTCTGTGAGAAAAGGAGGAGGGATATTTTCCTTGGTTTTGAGAGTGACTACCTTGTCATCATTTTCCCTTTGTGATCCTTCTGCTATACCCTCTCCTCTTCCCTGGGAATCACGTCTCTGGAGTTCTTCATGACGGGTGGCACAGTGGCTCAGTTTTTGTGGAAGAGCAAGGAAACGCTCTGATTTGACTGGAAAGGCTTTTTACTGACGTGAAGCTACAGTTTCCTTTGTTTCACCTGTGTGGCAAACTCCACCTCCCTGTAATGGGAGCAGAGAAGCATCATTGCTCAGAAGTAGAATATCAGGATCTAGTGCTAATAGTTGACAATATCACTGAAGGTCTCTGTGAGAACCTGTCCTGTGTATCCAAGAGAAATAGCACCTTCTTCTGTGAAGCTGGATTGGTTATAATATGATTTTGCACTGATCAAAACCAAGTAAGTGCATAATAAAAATCCCCTAGTGTGTGTTTCATACTTTATTATAATAAACTGTAAACTGTTCTTATTTGAACAGAAAACACTGGAAAACCAGCCATTGTTGGTGTAACTTGGTAGTATGCTTTCCCTGGAAGAGTTGAACTCAATTTTTGGAGAGGTTTTAAATGCTGAAGAGGCTGACTCTCAGCTTCCATTAACAGAGATTTTTTTGCTGTCATTGCTTCTGTGGTGCCAGGGCAATGTGAAAAGAAGGAAATACTGATACATTCTGATGTATATGAGAGAAAACGAAGGGAAAGTGTCATTCAGGCAGCAAAGTTTGGATTCCTTTTTTGCCTCATCTACTCAATGGAAGAGGCTGCCATAATACTAAATATTTCGTAGAAGACCCTAAAGTAGGATGGCAGTTATCGAGGACTTTCACTCTAGCCCATTGAGAGCAGATTCTCTCCCGGGGGCTGCTCAGCTCCTCGGCAATCTGCATGGTCCTCTGGCAGCGGGATGCAAGGAAAAGGCAAGAGGCAATGGTTACAAACTGAAATTCCATTTAAACACAAGAATCTACCTTCTGCTGTGAGGGTAGCCCCGCACTGGAAGAGGCTTCTCAGAAAGGTTGTGAAGTCCCCGTGTTTGCTGATATCCAAAACCTGACTGGACGCAGCCTTGAGCAACCTGCTCTGCTTGACCCTGTGTTGAGCGGGGAAATTGTGTTAGAAGATCCCCAGAGGTTCCTGCTGGACTCAACCATTCCGTGATTCTGTGAGCTGTGAGCTACAGAGAGAGTTTCTGCAGAGAGGATCCTGAGACAAGTGAATTACCAAAGTGGTAAATTAAAAGATTTTATGCAACTTCATTTCTTCAGGGATACTACAAACCAGAAACACTTGTCTTCTTATCAGCTGAGCTACTCTGCAAAGCAGTTCTGTAATGGGCTGTGCACAAGCCTGCAGAATGTCAGCAGCTGTAGTAAGTGCTGTTCACCTAACTCCTGGCTGCAGCCCAAATTTAGAATGTAACCACGGTTTCATCACTCAGGTGAAGCCTAGAGAATTGACCCTAAACCATAGCTCATACCATCCAAAAGCAGATGTGTGAAATAATTCAATGATCCATGCCCTCCTGCAAGGAACCTAAGATGTCTAGATCACATAATGACGTCTCTGTAGATGTAGACATCAAAAAGGAGCTGGATCATGTAGACAGGTATTTACTCTTGTCTTAAGGAATGGCTCATACCTCCACCTCATTAACTGATGCTTCCAGAGGTGGGCAGAAGGGAAGGAGATAGAAAGTGAGATTTTAAAAGTAAGTCTATTGATGTTTTTAGAGTAGTTTGGAACCTGAGACTACACTTTGTTCGGAAATAGTATTCAGAGCAGTCTGGCAGGTGTAAAGGTCTGCTAGATGTGGTCAAATGCTCTAGGGGGATCAGCGCACCTAGAACACAGCCTAGGAGTGGAATAAATCTCTAGTTTATCTTACCTGAGCTTGTGTCATAGCAGATCTTGCACTCAGTGTTCATTCAAGCAATGGTTAAAGCTGACTTGAACACGGACAGCGAGAGCATCTCGTAAGGTCAGGTCTTCCTGAAGGCAGAGGCAATAGTTTAAATACCTGGCACTTGATCAGCCTCACCTTTTTTATTTTTTGAGAAGCATGAAGTAAAGTGTTTTCACCAATCTGGAGACTTAGAAAGAAAAAGAAAAAAAATAAAAAGCGTTGTTGCCAGGTGAACAAGCCAAACAAGCTTTGTTCTTGCCATGAACATTTCAGTGAGCAAAGAAATTTTTCATAGGCAAAACCTAGTAATTATTTTGCCAGAAGAAATAATTTAGGACTGTGCAAATGAGTACATTTCCTGCCTGCTGAGGTTTATCTGGGCACAGTTCACCAAACCAAGAGAATGTTGTAAAATAGTTTTTCAGTAAATGGGTTGACTGGTTTCTCTGACTAATAAAGCTATTTTTTGCAATAGCTGCCATACTATTGGCATCACTACTAACGATGGGTAGTGAGCTTTTCAGCATGGGTGACTTTCGTTGTTCGGGGTGAGTATAAGGAAGGAAGAACATGTGTAGGTGTGAGAGGAGACAGCAAGCGAGCAAAGGTGTTCAACACAGAAGCTGATTATCTGTCACCCTGCCTGCCGTTTTACAGCTTAGAGGAGTGGAATTGAGGGGCTCCCTAGACTACCTGGTTTTACTGATCAGGCCTGACATCATGAGGCAGCCTACACACCAGATCTCCATCTCCTGGGGCTAAGGCAATGGCTGGCCTCTGCTCCGTCCATTCATAGGTATCTTCCTCTCACACACACTAAACTTCACCCGCCCTTGAGTATGGGGCCTCCTTTTCACTGTTGCTTTACACTGATCCATGGCGCTTCTGTCAGTTTGGCAGGAAACCCACAGCCTCCCTGAAAGTCCAGTGAGTGGGAAGCAGGCTATCTCCTTGGAGAGCAATCCTGTGGATTCATGCCGTTTTCAACTACCAGTGACCGAACACCTAGGAGCAAAGGCTGTGCAATTCACCCCGTATCCTCCTGCAGCCTGACAGTGCCCGGCTGTCGGCCAACGTGCAGTTGAAACACTCTGCAGACCAACATGAGATACAGACGTTAACATGGAAGGGAAACACCAGCTTATTGGAACAGCTAAGACCTGCCCTCTGAATGAACTGAAAGCCAGCTCTTTATTTTCCAGATTCCCTGAATATTAATCTTCTCTGGGTAGAACAAAGCTGAGCCATATGCCAGCCATCTGTTCACCATGCAAGTCTCATCCTGAGTTTATGTTCTGTTGCGCGTATCTGTGTCTTCACATCCATATTCACACATACGGAGCATGCTGGCACCAGTGGCCAGGCTGTAGAGCTGAGAGTGTGACAATTGCCCTTCTGGGACTGGGGACAGTGGCTATGGGTGGACAAGGCACATATTGCTTTCTTCGGGACACAGACGTGCACTTCTGCGCCGTGGGTACGTCCACAGCAGTCGCGGTCTGTAACAGCCTGCTGCAGACTTTGTCCTTTGGTGGCAGAGGTACTCTGGATGCCTTTTTCCCGTGGTGTCCACGTAAGCCCAAGCCTCAATGTGGACTAAAGCAACTAAAAGGTTCCTGCTGTTAAAACACTGGGTGCCAACGTTCCCCTTTGCACCAGCATAGCAAACCAAACCAACACACATTTCGGTGCAGAGATTTTTTCCAAAGAAAGGAGTTTTGCCTCCCGCCCTGTGTAAAGAAAGGCAGATCGTGGGAGGAAGAGAACAGATTTGTTCCTTTTGGAGCAAAGAGCTCATTTAGAGGACAGTTTTGTAGCAACTGTATGTGGTTTCAAGATGTTTCTTCAGAGCGTGGCCAGGGCACGTCTGTGCTGAGGAGCAGGTGGGCTCTGCAGCATGCCCTGCAGTGCTGGGCCCAAGAAAAGGAGACTGTCCAAACGCACTCTATCCCCCAGATCTGGGCCCAGAGTTATCAGGGGCTAAAGTTAGGGTGCAAGTGAGTCCTCTGCTCAAACGCAGACCCTGACAAAGAGGTCTTTCATTATGAACATAGCCAGAGAAATTATAAACTTTCCAGTACAGAGCTGTAGCTATCATCTTCTGACAGCTACACTGCCCGAAGGTCTGCTCTGCTGTAAAGCAGCACAGTTCAGCTGCCTCTGACAGAGCTCTGCTAGGTTCATCTGCCGAAAGCATTGTCATTTGTGGAGAGTCGGTGGCGCTCTGACTGCTAAGCCCTAAGCTACTGCTCCGTGTCCTTAACAGAGTCTTGTTAAACTTGCAAAAGTAGATCTGGACTTAATAGCTCATGAGATCCTACCAACCTCTTCTTACTAGTCAGCTGAAACTCCTCTTTCCTGTAGGTTGCTGGGAATGTCCACCCGGAATGTGATTTTATGACAGAGCTGAAGAAAAAGGAGGTTGAATGTCTGGAGGATGCAGGAGAGCGTGGAAATGGAACACCAGCAGGTATCCATGAGTGAGAGAGAGAAATTACTCCCTGCCAGAGCCAAGATACAATCATGCTGCCAGTGTTTGAGTAGTCGTCTCTTCTTCCATCTCCCATTCCTTTCAATTCTTTTTCTCAAGATTTTTTTCACATTCAGATAGGGATAGCAAATCTATCCGAGCGAGTCCTTGTGTCCTTGTCCTATTCCTTCCTCAGGTGGATGCAATCATGGCATCATGGCTGCTGTGTGAGAGTGTGTTGATCTTTAAAAATAAGGTCACCCTTTAACGAGTAATATAACCTGGTCTTTCTCCCAGCATCGCTCTCCCTGCCATTTCCACAATACTTCTTCATTTATTGCATTACATCTAAAAACCCACCCGGTCTAACACGGGGGGACTAACTAAAGCAGATTAAATAGTCCTAAGGAGGTGTTTATTTCTCACTATAGAAAAAAACCCATATGGCTACACTCTTTTTATAGATACGGAAGCAGTGGCAAAATTTAAAAAGGGTGGGTTTTTTTTTATTTTGCTCAAATATAATTATGTTTAAAAACATATTTCACTTTCTGTCTAAGGCTGCAAGAGAACTTGGGACAAATTACTCTGCTGGCCAGAGGCAGATGCTGGAGAGACTCTTGCCTTACCATGCCCAAACATCCTCTCTCACTTCATGAAGGAGCCAGGTGATGTACTATCATGGCTGTAGTCCTGTTGTCGCGTTGCATGCCTGGCAAGAGCGTTTCTGAAAATGGGGTGTGAAGACAGGACATCGCAAGTTCCTGCTCTCTTGTTGGATCAGAGCACTGCTGCAAAGATTGCAGTAGGATCTGAGGGAGCTCAGCAGTTCTCCTCATGTTTTAAGCATTGTCAGTAACGATATAATGTCATAGTCTGTGATGAGGCCCTGAGTCGAAGAACACTGAAATCAATAGGGTGATTTCCTCTGGTTCATCGATAGAGTGATTTCCTCTGGTTCATCGATAGAGTGATTTCCTCCGGTTTATCAACAGAGTGATTTCCTTTTGTTTCCCCAGGCTTTGGGATCAGCTTGCTGTGTGAGTTTTCTACAGAGCTCATATGGGGGTTGTCTAGGTCCGAACTTCATGAAATTTATGCTCTGATTAGTGTGGAATGAGATGAAAAGAAAGGCAGAGGAATGCATAATGTGGTGGTTCTTTAAGACCAAGGTTGGAGATGCAAAGCAGAATTTTGTCGTTGACGTAGCATAGGCGTTGGGTCCGATGCCAGGCTGTGGACACCTGTGCCTTTGTGGCTGCTTACTCTCCAGGTGAATACGGCTAGAACAAACTGCAAGCTCATAACAAGGAAACGATCTGGGAAAGACCTAGATTTGACAAGAAAAAGAAACAGCAAGGCATAGCCTCTGCCTCACCCTACACATGCTAGTTATAAATGAAGGATAACGAGGATCTCTTTTGTCTGTGCAGACTCATTTCCTGCCCAGGGATTCTCTTACTTATCCTTCATCTGACTCATGAATCTTTTTACAGAAACGTGCTACCCTGATAGAACAAACTGCTGATTCCAGCCTCTGATCTGAAAAGACAGAGTAAACCCTGAAGAAGGTGGTAGTGAGAGGGGAGAGATTAGAGGGGGGACGCTGAATGAGGCAGAAGTCTGATGGAGCAGTGCTCCCCAAGCTCCTTCAATGCACTTCCTTGCCCCGATATGATTTCTTCCTTACTCCTTCCCACCTCTACCTCTGTCACCTCAGTTTTGTCACTTCTTCCCGTTGTCTCCAGACAAAATAAAAAGTTTTGCATCTGACTCCCTGAATGTACACATGAAAAATGTTCTATCAGCTCGGTGAGATACCAGCGGAGGTGATCCTCTCCTCCTGGTATGACCTTTGTACCAGCAAGAAGTCTTCTGGTTATTGTTTTCTGTGTTATGTAGCAATTCATCAGAAAAAAAAGATAAATAAATGCTTCTGTTTCAGCTGGGATGGTAAAAAGGAACTGCACAAAGAAAGGCTGGTCTGACCCGTTCCCTCCCTACCATATTGCTTGTCCTGTAGAAGATGAGATTCCGCTTGAAGAAGTAAGTTTAATTAAACAAATAGATGTGAGTGGTGTGCTGACGTTACAGAATTCCTTTCTATTCCTGAAGAGCACTGAGGAGGGAAACAGCTGAGGCTGAAATTTCTTACCAAGTATGGAATGCAATTCGAATTTTACTCCAGCTGCTTATTTTGGAGAATTACTAAGAATGGTTTAATAGTCAAACACTGTAACACATTTTAATGAAAATATCACAGTCCTGAACATTATTATGGTTACATCAAGCCTTGTAATCAGGTGTTGCTGTCTTGTTAGCCACTGTGGAGGAAATGAGGGCGGGGACAGGGGACAGAACCTGAAGAAATCCCCATGAAGTTAAAACTGATAGAAATGAGGTAGAGATCACTTCGAGCAATTAAAAAATAGTTGTCTAGTCCACCTCTACATCACTATCCACCAACTCTACAGGCTAAACACTGCACTTTTTTCTTTATTCGTACAAGTTAGGTGACTATTACCCTTTTTTGTCCACTTTAGAGAGAATGAAAATAACATTTGTACCATAGTTGATGAAGTTCATTCAACCTACTTGAGAGAATTCAGTTTATACCACCGTGGGGAGATTTGTTGTGTCTTCCCACTCCTTTTGTACTGACTACTGTCACAATGGTTAACTCCAATTTCCTTTCCAGCCTCTAAGCCACAGTGGTCTCCATAAATAAGCACTTACACTGCAATGTAGCTTTTCTTTCTTCCCTTCTTTTATTGCTTCCTTACATTTCTGGTGTAAAAACAATCTTAAATGAGCTTAGGGGGTTTTTTTAAGTAATAGCCCACATTTTACCTCAAGGTAAACTCCCCGGTTCTAGGTTTATCCACCTCAGGATTTGATTATTTTCTGTTTTTCATCTCTGATGTATAAGTGGCATTTGCCAACTAAGATCAGCCTAGCACAGCTTTGATGTGGTGCCTTCCAGATTTCCTGGCTAACTTTGCAGCTCTGAGGGCCCTCTCTGAGTTCTGGCTGGAATTGTGCATAGTCAGGTTCATGGGTATTCATATACAATTTACAGTTCTTCTCCCAGACAGAAGAGTCCACTATGCGCGGTTTACTCATCCGCATGATTTAATTACGTCACTCTCAAAAAATTATTGTGTAAATCTAACCACTACACGGTGGAGCTATTTCAGTGTTGTGGTCAGTATCAGGTGTGAGCTTAGCAAGGAAATCTCTTGGTTAGCCCCACAGTGCATTTACACTGAGGGGTGAACAAAGGGTATTCCACAGCCTCCTACAGAGGAAATCAACCTGGAAGATGAATGCAGGGTGCAGTAGTGACCAATAATTAAAGTTCAGCCCGTGGGATTAGACCACAGCTGGTCAGAAACACACACAACAACATGGATGTAGGATCTTCAGCAGACACAGAATCACCTGGTTGGAAGAGACCTTTAAGCTCACCCAGTCCAACCGTTCCCCTGCACTGCCAGGGTCCCTGAACCATGTCCCTCAGCTCCACACCCACACACTGTGAAACCCCTCCAGGGATGGGGACTCCACCACCTCCCTAGGCAGCCTGTGCCAATGCTGCACAACCCTTTCTGGAAAGAAATTGTTCCTGATGTCCAACCTCAACCTCCACTGGCCCATCTTGAGGCTGTTTCCTCTCATCCTGTCACTTGTCACATGGGAGAAGAGACCAACCCCCACCTCACTGCAACCTCCTGTCAGGTAGTTCTAGAGAGCGGTAAGTTCTCCCTGCAGCCCCCTTTTCTCCAGGCTGAAGAACCCCCGCTCCCTCAGCTGCTCCTTGCAAGATTTGTGCTCCAGACCCTGCACCAGCTCCGCTGCCCTTCTCTGGACAAGCTCCAGCCCCTCAATGTCCTTCTGGCAGTGAAGGGACAGAACTGGACACAGTAGTCAAGGTATGGACAGTGCCCCCAGTACAGGGGAACAATCGCTGCCCTGCTCCTGCTTTCCACACCAGTGCTGGGACAAGCCAGGATGCCGTTGGATTTCTTGGCCACCTGGGCACTCTGCTGGCTCATGTCCAATCAGCTGTCGCCAGCACCCCCAGGTCCTCTTCTGCTGGGCAGCTCTCCAGCCACTCTGGACCTATCGACCTGCAATTCTTCAGGCAGATGTAGCGGTAGAAACTTTTTCTCATGTTCAGAAAGCGTTAAGGTCTCATCTTACAGTGAGCTGAGCTGCCTTCCGGGTTTGCTTGTTTCCCCTCGATGACTAGAAAAGCAGCAGAATAAGAAGAACCAGGATTGTGTTACCAACGACACAGCACAGCCCTGTAGCCATGCTCTCATACTGCTCATTCTACTACAGATGCAGCTGCTCATATTAGGCAGCTAATTTTTAAGCACCTAAAATAAATAAAATAAATCCTACCAATCAGCCTTGTAATGCCTCCAGTATAACTTCAGGCTCAAAGCAAACAGTGAACTGTGTGTTAAAGCCCTTCCCCACAGCGAGCCCAAGCAATGCGCTGCGTAGATTTTAGGATAAAAAAACCACCGAAATGGGTCCCATGAGACCATTACGCTGCTAGATGGAAGGGAAAGATTTGCAGCCTAGAGCTTATTCTTTTTTTCTCCTCTGCTTCCATGTGTGATAGTTGAAGTCAGCTTATCTTCACTCCGAGACCATGTCTGACAGAAGTGCCATTTAAAGTGAAACGGATTTTGATTGACATGCTAAGTAACAATTGAGTATGGCAGGAAGAGAAAAAGAGGGAAAAAACAACCTGAGGGGAAAAACCCCACAACACAATAAAAATGGAAAAGAATAGATGGCAAAATTGTAAGTAAGGAAGCAGAGTGAAGGGAAGTGGAGGAACATAAAGAAAGGCTGGTCGAATTCCGTATTCCTCACACAGCCAGCTGCCAGCTGGGTTGTCCTGCCACCACTGTGGTGAAAACACACTATGAAGCGCAGTGTTAATAAAAATACATGAATTTTTACAATGCCTTCATGGCCAGCTTGGGGTTTTTTTATGGTTTTAAGAATGTCCTTGAAACCATCCCTGTAGTACATGTTTCTTTATCAGCCTGGGCTGTATCCATGTAGCTATGGAATGGGTCTTCAAGAAAGAAACATAATGAGCGATTTCATTTGAGTTTTGCTGGAGGATTAAAAAGGGGGGAAAAAAGGCAGTCGGGGTTGTGAGTAGATTGGAAGCTCCAAACAAAGAAAAACAGCCAGAGTCAGTAAAACAGCTGTCATTTGGCTGCACGTTACGTGACAAATAATTCTCTTCTTTTACAGCAATCCTATTTTTCTACTATAAAGATCATCTACACCATAGGGTACAGCGTATCGATCACCTCCCTCATCATTGCCGTGACAGTCCTTGTTGCATTCAGGTATGTAAAGTTATCCTCTAACTTGTAAGAGTTCTTGGTGTCTTAGACTGTATAAGACAACATTAGACAAGAAAGTAATATAGAAGAAGCAGAAAAATTAAAAACTCCAGCCATGTTGGTTTAATAATATTAAATTGAGGTTAGAAATGAGAAGTTACCATGCATGAGAAGGATCAGAACTGGGAAGTAGACCCTGGCCATCTAATGGCAAAACTCAGCAACTCATTTTGAACCTAAATAACCAATAGATAATTTTTTTTGCTTTAGCTGGAATGAAGAAGATTTTTTATAAACTATGTGTGTTTGCCTTTTATGGCTCCAGTAACTTCTATAGTAATAATAAGAAGATAGAGGAAGAACTCGTGTGTGAATCAACGTTCCCATGGCCTGGTAGACAATACTATTGAAATATTTACAACTAGAGACACATTTGAAAGCTAGGCTCTGGGTTTGGCTATGTTTGGTAAGACTTCTTTCCTACTGAACTACCCAGCTGTTAGGCATTATTAGGTATAATTTCGATCATCTAGAGTAACTAACTGGTTATTTCTCATTTAATGTAGTTTTAACGTTTGCTGCTATGTAGAACTTAGTATTTGTTGTTTATTTCTTGTATTTCTGCAAGACAGAGAAGGACAGAGTTTTATTATTATGCTGTGAGAATCGTGTTTCTCTGGGGAAAGTTTCTTGACCCCTCTTGGTTCCTAGCACATGTCTGGAAACAACAGATACGTTTATTGACATCCACTCTGACCTCAGGAAACCAAACCAGCCCAAATGAGGGGAAAGAAAGAAACAATGGAGTTCAAGAGACTTGGCATAGGGAGGAAAAACTTGTAGTTGTAACAATGGGGTTAGCATTTGAGTTCAGTAATAAAACGGTGCACGCTCTTCGTGAGGTTTAAGATCAGGTGACCATGAGTTCCTGGATCTGGACAGAATTCAGCCTTTAATGGAACTCTTTGCTTATGAGCTAAAACCTTCCGCTCCAAATGACGACATAAAATTGAAGCTCCAAAAGCTTGTATTTATTTACAGTCAAAAATTAATCTGAATTGACTGAGAACTTACATAGATGTGCCAAAATGTTTTAATATATGTTCATTTAATTCATGAGAGTAACTGATAAACTAAGGAAGAATTCTTTAATTCAGGATGAGGCTGTCCACACAGGGTTTTAATGCAATTTAGCTCACCCACAGCATCGGGTATAGAAAATCTTGCCAAGTAGTCGTTACCCTGTTCACGGACAAAACCGTCCGGGTAGTCTGGGATATCTCTGCATGCTTGTCCTTGGGAGGGGTTTAGCCATAGCCAGAATCGTACCAGTAAAGATCATTCTTCAAATGCAGGTTTCCCTTGGCTCAAAAATAATGCAAACCAAAACCTGGCTCAGGTACGCTGAGCACAAACTAAACCAGAGGCTCCAGAAATTTGGCAGAGCAGGAACATCACCAGGGCACCACCTAACAAGGGAGGAGATTGTGATGAAGGTCTGTGGGTGAACTGCTGACCGTGAGGAAGGTTTCTGTCTCTGCCTGCCTGCAGGGAGAGCTCAGTAGGTGCAAGTGTCCTTTCCACACGTGCCTGGAAGTACCCGAGATGAAACAAGGGCTAATTGAGTATTTTAATTACTGCCAGCTCACCTCAGCTGATTGCCTCTGAAGGGACGTCTCTCTTTTCTTCCAGGAGGCTTCGCTGTCCCAGAAATTATATCCACGTACAGCTTTTCTTTACCTTTATCTTGAAAGCTATTGCCATCTTCATTAAGGATACTGTCCTTTTCCAAGAGGAAGACATTGATCATTGCAGCTTCTCTACAGTAAGCACATGAAAAGCAAGATACTGTACTTGTGGTACTTGATGGGTTTGCATATCATCTACACACAATTTCACTTTTCAGGGCTCTTTTTTACTACTTACATTTTCTTCCCTTCTAACCTGCTAGTGAAAATTAAACAATTCTTCTACTCAGTGTGTTACCTCTGTAAGTGGTACCTCATGCCCTTCTACATTCTACATGCACCAGTTTGTGTATCAGTCTAAATCAGATGCAGACTTTGCCACAGAAAAAAGTGGTTTCATGACCCTGTTACCCTTCTATATCTTGAAGACTAAAATCCAGGATCTCTGAGTACCTCATAACACAATGTTTGGAAGAGGTTTCTTCTGGAAAAGCTGCATTTCATGTTCTGGCTGGAAGCTGAATTGTAAACCAGAAGACACACAAGGTACTAGACAATCAACTCAGCTGTGATCCGGCCATGTATATTGGCAACATGGCACTGGTTTTCAGAGAGGTTTACGGGATGATTCTTCCGCATTGCTCCTGGCCACACAAAGATTCAAAACTGAGCATAAGTGGGGAAGTTTGTTCAAGGGCTAGGGAGCATTTCACTCTGCTGGTATGAGGTGCACGGAAGACACTGCATCTGCGGGAGAGATCACGTGCTTGGGAGATCGAGCTGTGTTCCTGACATAGAGACATAAGCCAAAATGCAGTGGAGGGTCCAGGGTATTATGGTGGTTAAAGCCTTATGATTCAGAAAGCCGTATTACGTTTGAAGCTCTCCCTTTAAACATGCATGTAATTGTGAGGTCCTGCTCTTTGTATCTCAGACAGAACTGCAGGCGCCTTCTGAGCATTGATGAACTATTACTTTTCTGTTCCCTAGACCGAATGCAAGATCTCGGTGGTTTTCTGTCACTACTTCATGATGACCAATTTTATGTGGCTGCTAGTAGAGGCTCTTTACCTAAACTGCCTGCTACTCTCATCCCTTTCTCATGGAAGAAGATATTTTTGGTGGCTTGTTCTTTTTGGTTGGGGTAAGTCAGGCTTTTCCATGAAAGTAATAAAAGGTAATATGTTAAACAAGGCTTTATCCATCCCATGAAAAATGCTGGGTGTGGAATCTAATCCGCCTGACTGCAGTGCCTAGCCTGGGCATTGCTTTGAATTTATTTTTGCATGTGTACTAGTGAGGAACAATCAAGTTTTTGGGGAGTATGGCATTAAAATCCCCTGAAGTAAGTGGAAACTTAAGCACCTTTGGGAACCCCCAGAGAGAGATCCAGCCCTCTAAACCTTCTTCTGCCCGCTGAAAACACAGATACCTCTGAGGAGCTACCACAGACACCAAAGCTGGGTGTACCCTGCACCTGTTCACGCAGACTGTCGTTACACAAACCTCCTGCGGGACTCAGAGCAGGCGTTTCTGTAGTCCTGGTACCGTTACAGCCCGTCTTTTGCACTGGGCTGTGGGAGGAATAAAGGAGCTCTAACCACTAAGTAAGAGAGCAGGCATGAAGCAGCAACATCCCCGCTCCTGGCCGTTGCAGTCTGCAATAAATCCAAATGTTCAGACCTTTGTGATGAGAAACTACGTGGCTGCCCATGTAAAGCTGCTGTGTGAAGGAAAAAGCAGAGAACTCCTATACGGCAGGCGATTGCACTTGCCCAGAAGGATTTTTATCAGTCCAGGCAGGCAACCCATGCCCACTGTCCCCAAAGGTTGAGGTGGGCTTGGCGACTAGGCAAACGTGTTCTAGGGAGATTTCAGGTGCCTTTTTAGGAGGGTTTAAGGTAGACTGCATCACATTCTGTGTTTGTAAAGTGCTAAGATTTCTGGATTTTTAAGACCTGGTAAATGCTATTCCCCAATGTTTTATCATGCCAAAGGCACCCTTATTACACACCCCTGGGGTTCATGTGCTCTCTCATGCAAGAGCTAACTTCAGGTGAGGTCACACAGGCGAGTTTTGTTCATGTTAGTAAGAGGCCGCAAGTTCAGGCTTCTGTGGCAGAACTATAGAACCAGCAAAGTAGCTCCTCTGTGCCTTGATGTCCTCCCTGTGATGTGTGACCACCCAGTGGTCCATGCCATGAATTGCTTTATTCCCTCGCGACCATTAGGAGTTGTCTTTTTAAGCTGACATGGAGAGTTTAAAGCAGTTCCGGCTACGTGAACAGTCCACAAAGGGTAACTCCAGCTCTGGGAGTGAGTGATCTGTGTGTTCGCAGCAGACTTCCAGGGGATGAGGTTTGCACAACCACCGTTTCTGTTTGACTGTCTGACAGGTTTTCCGACGCTTTTCACCCTTATATGGATATTAGCAAAATTCTACTTTGAAGACACGGCGTAAGTCGTTGTTTCCTACGTTATTCTGTATTCTTGGGTTATATTTTTCATTGATTGCAGTAATCACATACACGTCTTTTTCTAAACTTACTGTTATTTTCTCAGATGCTGGGATATTAATCAAGACTCTCCTTACTGGTGGCTAATCAAAGGACCCATTATAATTTCTGTTGGGGTATGTACTTCTGAATTTGCCAACATTAATTAATGGGAAAAAAGACTCTTTAAATATTGTTACAGTTTGCTGAAATGTGGTTTGAAATAAGGAAAAAGAAGAAAAGGAATGGTAGAATTTCTACCATAAAATTGCCTATAGCCAATGCAAACTAGAAAAAGAGAACTGCCACACCCTCCTCCTGAGGCAAACATACTTCAAACAAATAAAAACTTCCATATAATTGTCAGTTTGGTTGAAATTAGTAATGGGTGAGTGGCTACAACATCCTTATAATATTTATAAAAATTTAGCCTAAGTCCAGAATCAGCCATAATTTTAATACAAACTTTCAAGGGCAACATGTTTCTGTTCCTAGGTGATGACAATAAATCCTGAGCCCGACATCTACTGAACAAACGGACGGGCTTTCAATTATTACCATGCATGATTAATCCCACACGTCATTAAACCCAACGGCATTTGAGAAAGCAGCTAAGCCACAAGGCCAGGTTCGATGGGGCTTTGAGCAACTCGGTCTAGTGGAGGATGTCCCTGCCCACAACCCGGGGCTTGGAACTGAGCAATCCTGCAGGCTTTGGTAAAGCTGAGCTGAATTGTAATCACAGAAATTTTGATTTTCAGCTTAGGGTTGACCCAAGCTAGCTTTGGAGCTGAGCTAATGCTCCTCGGTTCCCTTCAGAGTCAACAAAGAGAAATGGGCACTTCCGGTATGTGACACATCTGGCTTAGAGCAGATGTCTACCTTTGGAGGAGATGACTCTTGCCCAGCTCCGCCTGAGGCTCTCCTGACTGCGCTGGCCATCTGTCCGCTGACTGCAAGGGGAGAACAGGGTGCTCAGCTCAGGTGCAGGCATCTCATTGTAGATACCTGTATTTAGTCAGATGAATTCTACTGATAATATCTAAAGATATTAGCCAGAATTTAATCAATAGCCTACCAAAAGAGATTCAAAATTATACGAGCTACAAAACCCCAAAAGAATCTCACAAACCATTGACAAAAATTGTTTGCTTAATGAAGACAAAGTCTCGATCTTCAGCTTCTTCTTTAGGAGGGAATGTAACCTATTTGGGTGCTTGAATGCTGCCAACAGGAATGACATTAATAATCTTACACTCACTGAAACTGGGCAAATTACATTCAAAAGTAACCTTTTTTTTTTCTCCCTCCCCCCACCCCCCCAATTGTTCTGAACAGGTTAATTTTGTTCTATTTATCAACATCATCAGAATTTTGCTGAAAAAACTAGACCCTAGACAGATCAACTTCAATAACTCTTCTCAATACAGGTAGTGTATGGAATAATAATTAGAAATCAATTATTTTAATAAAAGCTTTTATCATGTTTTCTAAACAGAGAGGCACTTGTCCAGTGTCACAGACAGGCTTGGTTTGGCTGGCGCTGAATTTTAGAAATTCCCAACCTTATCCCATTCCCAAGGAAATGAGTCAAACTCATCTCACTTAATATTACCTATCCAAACCCAATGCGTTCAGACCAGTTCAGATCTGAACCTTCCGCTTACAATCAGTGGGGGGAATAGGAAACCATCCCTTGACTCCACATCAGATCTCTGACTCAGGCAGGATAAATTGCCCTCTGTAGATCACTTCTCCTCTATGTGGACTATAAAGGGAACCTGCAAATTACTTTCTCTGTATTTAGTTACAAATAAATGTCAAATTTTGAATGACTCCAATGAGGAAAGACAGAATCTATTTCCAGCTAGTTTCTCATTTACTCAGGTAAATAATATTACCTCACTTCTTCTCATGTCCTGTGCTAGACGTCTCTCAAGGTCAACGCTGCTTCTAATTCCGTTATTTGGAACCCATTATATTGTCTTCAACTTTCTCCCGGAATATAGCAGCCTGGAGGTTCGGCTTTACCTGGAGCTCTGCATTGGATCTTTTCAGGTAAATGACCACAGAGGCTTCAGTTCCTTCTTAGCAGATAGACTCTAATTTAATCTAGTGTCTGTATGACGACTACTAGGGCACAAGAAATCACTGGGTCCTGCAGCAAGCGCCTCCTCACCGAGTTCTTGGCTCTTTGATGAGTTACAGCATCTGAAGGTGTGACCTACACCCTACCTGGCTGTGGGCTGGACTGTATGTTTGCAGATTTTGTCAGTGCAAGGCCAAGGTTTTCAGCTGCCTGTGTAAATGGGATGGTGGCTCAAAGCCAAGGAAAACCTTTGCTCCCCATGGTAATCCTGACTTCACTAACACGATCAGGGTAGATTGGGCTAGTATTAAATTATCCAAGGGCAATTGAATCTGAAGGTCCAGGTCCCTTGCTAGTTCTTAAGCAAATGCATGACCATCAAACAGCGACAGGTGCTCGTATCAGCCCCATACAGACTCCTGCCCTGAGGAATGCTACATGTGTTTCCCTCCTGGGTAAGTAAAATATTTGGTGTACTTTGGATGTCCCAAATGCTCTGGATTGGCACACAGGGCACGGACAGCTTGAGGAGCTCGGTTGCAACTAGAACCGCTACTGGGGCTGCTCTGACTTAGCTCCAGGGGGGTTTGCTGCCTAAGTTACGAGCGAGGCAGCACCCCGCTGCCTTTTGCCTTCCTCCCTCTCACTGTGCTGCACCTCAGAGTCTACATGAAGCAGCTGAGGGCAAACTTGCCAAACTTCCCCTGGGAGCATGTGGCCCTCCAAATGGCGGCATGATACCCTTTGTCAGCAAGCACCACCAAACCCACAGCAGCCGTGTGGGGTTAGTCCCCTTGGGGCTTTAATCCATTGTGTCCATCCTGTCCGATAAACCCT
The DNA here is from genome assembly GCF_000710305.1 of Buceros rhinoceros silvestris. NCBI lineage: Eukaryota > Metazoa > Chordata > Aves > Bucerotiformes > Bucerotidae > Buceros > Buceros rhinoceros. The sequence continues at coordinate 26,738 of NW_010422888.1, forward strand.
GCCCATCTTAATCCCGACAATCCATACTCGGAGCTGGCCTTCACTGAGTTAATTAACAACGTAAGGAATAAATCAGCTGAATAAAGGCGTGAGGTTTTTAGCTGCTATCTGATCCCATTGTCCCATTGACTTCCGAGGATTTCCCTCAGTTCAGAATCTTAATAAAAATATTCACCAGGCCAGAACCTGAGCTCGTGTGAAGACCCAGAAGCTGACTGGAAAGCTGTGCGAGCTCCATACGTGGGTCTCCTTATGAAGTCCCTGTTTCCTTACTGATTGACGCTGCGCAAAGATGTAGCTCACAGTGTGTTTGGCTGTAGAATGGACCATACTTTTGTGAGCATAGTGTAGGAGAACTTGCCGTATCATCCATTCTTGTGAATTCGTAGAGCATTACTGATTTTGGTGAAATGCCACTAATTAGCCCATCGTCGGGCTGATCAGGAGATCTTTCCTGGAGAAACATCAAGAATTTTCCAATTTATAACTATCCCCAACCTATGGTGATATTCATTAATTAACACATGACCATTGCAAGGTCATGTGAGTGCAAGTGCTTTTCAGCAGCTTTTTCAAATGTTGTAACACTCAACACTTCCCTTTTTGGGTTTTTTTTTTCCTTTTTCAGGGGTTTATTGTAGCAGTTCTTTACTGTTTCCTGAACCAAGAGGTAAGAAAACCACATCCTTTACAATATTGCATTCATTGGCAGATATATAGAGTTAATAATCATTTTCATACAAGCAGATCAAACTTTTCATTTCTTAAGATTGCCTGTCAACACGGGAATCCATGAATTTCATTTTTATTATCTTCATGGGAATGAAGCCATCTAGTGGAGAAACGAATTTTTTCTCCTTTGCTATTCCATCAAGCTTTTTTATCCTTTCTGCATGTTTTTGTGCTTGGGGGCTTGGAATACCTATGCCAGGTCCAGACCTGAAACTATAAGATGCTGCAGTAAGGCAAAGAGATCTCCATCTGCTAAAGGTTGTGATTAAATTGGAAAGAATTTAAATTTATGCTGATTGCCCAGTACTGATGTATTTTAGTATTTTTAATATGTTCATGAAGCTTCCCACTATTTCTTCATGTTGATAAATCTGCTTTTCCATTTATAATATATAAGTTGGAATTTGATTGTTGATGGGACAGGAATAATTTTGCTTAGCTTAGTATGCAGGTCCATTTAAATAGTCTAGATGTGATAAGAATTCATTTTAAGGGATTATAAAGGAAACATCTGTTTTTCCTCCATATTTTAGAATGAAATATTATAATAAATATCATCTAATGCACTGATACTCCTAACCTCCTGGCTGAGTTGATGGCTATGAACTGTTGACTGCTCTATGTTCAGTTAACTCCCTGTTCATTCTTCTCTCACAATCCTAATCTCTGCTGCGGGCAGGCTGTAGCTTTACATTCAGCCTGAGCGCCCTGACAGACAGCGCTCCACTGCAGGAATTTCCTGCCTGTTAAACATCTGCCAAGGCTCATTTCTGCTAAGAGTCAGATGTAAAAGCAGCCTTTAGTGGCTGGTCTGGACCCACTGTGTCTTTCTGTGAACACGCCAATCGTGGTATACCTGGCCGTCAACAGCAGAAAGCAAATGTCTCCTGAGAGCTGACAGCGTTCCCCTCGCTGTCTTAAGCAGCAAAATTGTATCATTTCTCAGCCACAAACTGGTGATTGTTGATTAAGAAACCTGCTGCAGGTTATACTTTTCTAAAAGCGAAGGGAAACAGGACGACATCCCTTAGCAACTGAGGAAGAGCAAGCAATGTGGAGTGAATGTGTTCAGTTGTGTAGGCAACGTTGGTGAGATCGTAAATAAATTTTCAAAGGGATGTTTATATATAGATAGGAGAAGATATTTTAAAAGGCTGAGAAAATATTCTAGTGGTGGAGAAAATATTTTACAGTGCTGGAGTTAGAGACCTCAAGTGCTTTAATTTCTGAGAAGGAGACGGAGGTGACTTGACTCTGTGTAAAGATACTGAAGTATCTTTACTTCTTATCCAAGTAACTTTGATGGGAGAAAGTTACTGAGTGCTGATAGACTTTTCAGTTCAGCAGAGGAAGGTGGACTGAGGACCACCACGTGGCAATTGAAAACAGGTAAGTTAAAAATGGAAATGGAACTTTTTAAAGATTTAACTGTGTGACAGCCATAATAATAAACTTTGATTGTTAGGCCCACAGTCAGAAAATGGGAACACAGGATGGGGCAGACTCACACAAAGTAAGTTCTTACTTCCTGAAGGGAAGAGTGGGTTCCATTACTCTTTTCAACATGGGAGGCCAACTGTGAGCTAGCCACAGCAGATGCTTTCATCTGTGCAGAGGGATGAGTGCGTTGAGACAAGCCAGATGAAACATTCTCTGGAGAACCCTTCTTTTCTCCATCAGCTAGAAAGGAAGCTTAGAGGAACTAACTTGGACTGAGTTGTGTAAATTTTACTCTTATCTAGCCACCTTTTCTGTCTTTCCTCTTTCCCACCAGTCTCTTCCCAAGCAGCATTTGACCACAGAATAGCATTCTCTTTTCCTTTTGAGGTACAAACGGAAATTGGCCGGAGGTGGCATGGTAAGAGATATGGACTTAGGCGAGTGTGGAGGAGAACAAGATGGACTGTGCCGTCTAGTTCTGGTGTAAAAATGACCACATCTGTGTGCTAAAGATGGCCTCAGGATTTGGAGAATCATGGGGAAAAAAAAAAGCCTGATTAGGGAAAAAACCAAACAATGAACAAACGAGAAAGCCACCAAATGTAATGGTTGCGGTTTATACGGAGTAAATTGGAGGAGGAGCCGCTTCTGCAGCAGTTTTGTCCACTGGATGTCTTTTGCAGTATGAGCATAGCAGAGACAACTTAAACACCAGCTGGCCTTCTAAACACAAGATAACCTTCTGATCGAGATACTGTGCATCACACAAACACAAAATCACCTCTTCTTGGTTCACCTCCTGCATACTTTCTCTGATGAACCATGCAGCACAATGTGTCTAGGGACTGGACACCAGTAGGTGCCCTTCAGTGACACCATAAACTGGAATTCAACCCTCATGCAATGGGAGCTGGAGTCTGCCCAGCTTGCTCAAGCTTTGTTCCTTGCTTCGAGTCAGTAGGCTTGCAAATGTCTTGTAAAACTGCAACACAATGACTAAAACTCCTCTTTTATTGTCTTTTTATATTGTTTCTGTAGAAGCAGAAAGATTCAAAGTTCACAATAAAATCCAATACATGTTCTGAGGTTTTAGCAGTAGCTATAGGTTAGGAAATACCTGACAGCCAAGTAGCAGAAAGCAGAGATGTCGGGAAGGACAAGGCTCTGTAAGAAAATCATTAAGGAATAACTGCTCGTTGCAAGGAAGTTAAAAAGGAAGGCAAACTTTCTGTGCAAAAGAGACTGAGACCCACGGAGACAGCCTGCTAGGAATGCTGCTAAGGATTTCCCTATGTGTGACTGGTTCTGTTCTCCAGCATTGTAAAACATCCAGAAGCTTGGAAATAAACTTGCATTCCCAGTGTTTGTACTCGAGAGGTTTTGTTTGTTCATTTTTTTTCCCCCAATGGTTGCGGCAACCTGTAGATGAATGGATCGATTGACCTCTTTGACGGGAACATCAGGGTTTGGAAAGGAGTGAAGAAGCTCTATAAACAGTGAGGGCTTACTCCAATATGCTCCGACCCTGCTCTTCTGGACAGTACAGTGAGCTGCCAAGTCCGATTAACAGCACAAACGATAGCAGAGGGAAGTGGACTCACCTCCTTTTTTCCTTTGCTGTATCTGCAGAATTACAGCTAAGTTGAAGTGGAATGTCATGTCATCTAGTTTTATGTAAAAACAAGAGGTCTCTTCCTCTTTCAATTAAAAAAAAAAGTGGGTTTTCTATGTTTTTCTTCCATCTGTGTAAATACAGCAACAGGTGAACTCAGAGCTGAGGGTGGCAGAAGAGTCTGAGGGAGCAGCGGGAGGAAGGTGTTCCTTTCCACTTCTTCGGTGACTCCTTGGGACACATGTTACACGGGGGGCCCAAGGGACTTTTTATATTGATTTCCTTCTTTTATCCAGAAAGATTCAAGGCGAGCTGGACAGAAGCACGTGTTGAATGGCTTCTGAGCTGTTGAAAGTAAGAGTAGCAGAGAGAGGAGTCTGCACGGCTTTCAGTGTCATAGAGCACCCAGCTAATGTGCAGAAGAGGCATCATCTGTAAGCGTGGGTGTCAAGGCAGTTGAATGAGTCTTCTTGCCTGGGGATGGATGTTTTTCAGCCTCCAAAAGCTCATGGTCTAAGACCCATCCCTACCTGAACATGCTTAGATAGAAAATTTCCTAGAGCTGCTGCATTTCTGTGGTTGTAATTAACTGTGAAGTGCCAGATTGACTCTGAAGACCATCATGCTCCATAATTGGAAGATTAAAGAAGAAACCATGAAAACCAAATACAATCCTTTCTTCTGTTGAACACATCAACCGTTGTCTGGCTCAGCTGGGTTCTGAACAAGTGACGGCATTTTCTTATCTCCGTGTCTCAAGCAGTGATATATTAAGCGTCATGTTAAGACTCTTGTAACTCTCGTCTGTATCGAATGGATTTTCTGGTTTATAATTAAGTCCTACTAATCCGAAATGGCGTTACGATGATAGCTGACATTAAACAGACATGTTAGGTATGAAGGAACTTGAATACCTGGACTTCTAGGGGCTCTTACTCCCCGCTTTTCTAGAAGTCTGCATGAAGGGCTTGGCCCCAAGTCCCTCCGAATCAGGAACACCAGCAATCTGGCCAAATAACTGCCATTGGCTTCGCATCACATATAATAGGGACAACTCTGTGGCTGCGTTAGAGTATCTGTGGCATCCAATCACACCTGAGTAGAGCTATCAAACTTTAGGTCTTTGTCCTTTTCTAGTCTTCTCAGCTTTTTCTAACATGAACAGAGGCAGGAGTCTCCAGAGAGCTGTTTATTACCTTCCTGAAATAAATAGCTACTGCAGGGGGAATGCTTTCCTGTGGGATAGCTGAAACCGGAAAAAGAAGTGACCAAAATCAGAAGAGATGACCCTAACTATTTAATTAGAATATTACTGTCAGTTGTGACTAGGCATGGCATAGGTATTAAGGTTTCATTACATTTTTAGCAAATTAAATCTTGAATATAAAGAGCTAAGCAGAAATTAAAAATTCCAGCAGTTCATTTTTTCGGGAAGGGAATTGCGTTGAATTTAGATAATTTTTACTGAGCTTCACACTAGCTGAGGAGCATGAGCACACTTAGAGCATAAGATTGTGTTTCTGCAAGTCCTTGTCTGTTCCCTGAGAAGTTTGATAAAGCAAGTATGAAAAGTGGGAGTAGCAGAAACTTCTTAACCTTTGAAGAGCAAATTTTGCTAAGTATGATTTACTTTCACTGGGAGTAGGGCCAGAGCGGTGGAAAAAGGACCTGAAGATAGAGCCATTCCCAGGGTGTGCGAATTGCAACAGGGTTCACACTGCAGTAGGACAGCAGTAAACCGGAGCTTCCAGACGTGATGGCTGAGCTGATCTCGCTGCAGGCTGCAGGAGAAGAAACAAAGACCATCAGTTTTAGGTACAACTGTCAGGTTTCCACCAGCTTAGGTACAACTGAAGTCACATGGACTTGGTTTTTATGCTGTATCACAACCAGTTGTACGACATTGATTAACTTTTCTCCTTCTACCCTCAAAGACACCCTCCAGATTCCTGAAAATAAGTAATATTTTTGCCAGCATGGCACCACTAAAGACCTCACCTTCCATTTATTTTTTGGAATGGAAATACCTGACTGGAGAGGATTTGATTATTTTCTTCCACGTTTCACATTCAGGTAGCTTTTTCTGCTAGGCTCTTGTCCATTGGTTTTGTCCTCATTTTTCAAATCTTTCCTCACCCTTTCATACTGTTTTTTTCTGTCCAACTTGGGACCTTACTTGCTCCCCCAACATTACAGCTGTCAGTAACTTCAATGGCACTCAACAGCAACGGCCAAGACCCTCCTACTAACAGCTTATCTTTTCTTTTCTATTAACACAATGAAAAGGTGCCTCATGCAACAAGTATCAGCGAGCACTTGGAGTTCTTCTGTCTTCAACATCAAGACAAGGTTTCTATTAGTGTTTTCACATCATGAAATAATTGCAGATTTAAGTGTGGGAAGAGCAGCTTTCCAGTGTTTGGCCTTATTTGACTTGTGATTCAAGCTGTCATACAATAAACACTTGGTACTTCAACCAAGGGATGTCCTACAGTGATAATGACATCGATCTTATCGCAGGGCACTGCAGAGAAAACGTAAATATATTAGAAGGGGCCCAAAGTGCTTAGTGAGCTTTAGATTGATTATTCTAATAAAATCTCTACTTGCAAAATCTTATTGATACCAATTTGTACCTGAAATCTTTCCATGAATTAGGATCCCAGATCTTCTGCGTTGCCTGGATGTGTCTGTAGGAAAAGGGACATGTCCCTGTCTGTCTATAATGGATTTGGAAAAAGCATGAAACCTCTTAATTATAAGAGTACTGTTCCCTGATGATCAGGGAGAGGTCCGGAAATTGAAACCGGGATCGCACACGCATAATCCACATCAGTTTTGATTGCAAGAGAGAGAATTGCATCTACGCAATCACTGCCTGCCTTGAACTGTGCTCTCATATTAGCAAATGAAGATATTAATGTGTTATCCTTACGGTGGGTATCTTGCAATTATCCATAAAGAATAAAGCTTTTAATCAGATCTTGCCTACGGTATAATATTTCAGAATGAGGGTGAGGTTTTTGGTTGGTGAAAATGATTTTATAACATACTGTCAATATCTTATAACTAAAGAGCTGAAAAAGAGAATTGCAGTTTGCATGAATATTTGATTTTGTTTAGTTGCAAATAAAAATACACTGTGTTCGTATTTCATGTCATAATATTAAATGACTGGAAATGTTTATTTCTACTATATTTCAGTTCAAATGCTTTCAATTTTTAATGTATATTAATATTTCATAATATGAGAAAAAGAAAAAGTGAAAAGATTATTTTTTATTTTATGAAGCTGTAGGATTTTCCTGTCATTTTGTACGCAATTGGGCAAAACTGCTGTCTCAAAGCAGACCATAAACACCTTCCTTAGGGTGACAGGAACACAATAAATCCTTAATATTGCAGCGTACACATAAATCTGGGTTCCTTTTTCCCCGCTATTACACTCACTTAACTGGACAGACCATTTGGTCTGTTCCATGTCAGTCACGTGCTGACGTTGATGACACTACTTGCTCCAAGCTTAGCTGATGTAGTTCTTCCTTCTGGTCAACCCACGCCACACGGGAGTGCTATAGACACCCTTTTCCTCTTCCCAAACCTGAGTCAAGTCAGATTGACCTTTCACCACTTTTTGCATATTCGAAACATTAGAAAAAATTATTTCTTCCTTCCAACAGGTATCTGTTATGCCACAGATGGAAAATACTCACTGAGCCAAATTTCACCTTGAAGTTTGATAGACTGCTGCTTGGGAGATGGGAAGAAGCAAGACCATCTCATGGGCAAGGCAACTTCAGTGCTCCTTTACCCCTTATTTTCTGCGACAACGATGTGATTCTGTCTGCGGTGTCGTTGGTGTTTAGGCCGCTCTACTTTTGTATGACTTTTTTTCAAGCAATGAGGCTATCTAACTACCGATCACAGGTTAGTGTACAAAATGTTTATTTTAGTCTGAAGACACACCACGAGTCCACTAGATGGCAGCCGGGACCGTCACAGATCTTATCCCACGGAAACCGGGTTATGCTATCGACCGGCTCCCTGGGTACACAACAATTAGGATGTTCCGTTCAGTGGATGGGTTATTTCACTGTCATTCCAGTGAGACTATTACAGTCAGTTCAGCACCAGTGGACTCCACTCTCTGTTGTACAGCCAGGACGTTACATCTTCCTTTCCCTTTCTGCTTGCCCAGGATTGCTGAAATGACCATAAAGGCATCGAGGCCTCTCTGCAGGACTGTGCCGTGTGTTTACACTGGATGTCCCTTAGTAGAGAAAGCCCAAGGGCAGCCTGTCAAGCCTTGTATGAGCTGTGAGACTGTAAGTGTGGGTTCAGGCATGGACGAAACCTGTCCTCATCCTGAGCATCGTCTACAGAGTCCTGGACCACCAAAAACGATTGGAGAGAAGCCTGTAAGCTGTTTGCAAGGCCACTGTTGACTGACACCAGTGGAATATGGATCACTTCACTTTTACTGCCACACTGGAGATCACCCAGGGTCATCGTGACTTTCCATGGTAGCCTGCAGTAACCTCCCAGCACAAAGGGAATACGTTGCAGTCCCTCCGGGGACTGCCAAGACTGCCTGCACTGCTGGTGGGAGCATCTGGGAGGGGATGGGCTTCTGTGGGGCTACCCCCTCCCATTTGGACAGATGATGTGAAAGCAGGCAGATGGCAAAGTTGACAAAGCAAGGAATCATTTGGATGTATTAATCAGTGCCTTGGAACTAGTGTTTGAGGGGCACCAACTCCTGCCAGTCCAGGGACTCTTAGGCTATACCCCACCAAGCAGCAAACGTGGATTTGATGCAGAAGCCTCAGGTACGGGCAGTGGTATTGCAGTGGTGGTGCAGAGCTCAAGTCAAATTTCAAAATCCACCTGAGATGCCAAGAAAAACAACCAATTATCAGCTAACACGGGATTAGTGCCATTGCTGATTGGCTGGTCACAGTTGTAGGAAACTTAGTCCCTGGTGTCCCCATGGTGGCTCGGTCACTTGGTTGTCACAGCAGTGGATGCATTTGCAAAGTCATCTCTAAAAATCACATAGGACCCATTTTCTAGTAATGTGACAAAACTCAGTAGTTCTCTGTCTTCATTTTGGTTTTATAGTGCTTTTATGGTGCATCTAGTAGGCGGTTGTATAGCCGTAGGGTTCACATAAAAAATATGAAAAATAATTTTTTTGAGTGTTTGTGGATAGATAAAAGAGAAAGAATGAATAAAGAGAAAATTTTATAGCTAGATGAATGTTAATAGAATTATTATGCTGCCGTCCCAGATTGTGGAGCTGTCATATTTTATGTAGGGAATTAAAAAACACTCTTCCAGTTCTGACTGAAAAGAGCTTTTTCTCTTCCAGTCTGATAACGATAAAACTGCCCAATGAAGGAAACATTAACGCACTATTCCTTTCATAATCAGGGCTAGACGGGCTGTTTTGGAAATGTATGTGTTTTATTGAAAAATGAATAATTTTATACTGGTGTTACAGTCTCTGCCATGGTTCTGAAGAGCG
>NW_010422888.1:36143-36412 GCF_000710305.1 Buceros rhinoceros silvestris
GAGCGGTTACATCCTTGGATAAAAGTCACACCAGCTGTGGAAACCAGCTTGGCCTACTCACACAGGGAACACGTCCTGAAGTCTCTTCCTGGCACAGGGACTCTTTATCCGAAGCATGTTTTTCCGGTATCTTTGTTGGTGTAAATATCGCTCTAGTGTCTTTGAGCAGGAAATGCAGACGACCGACACCATTAAACATCGAAACACCTTATTTATCCGTCTAGGAAATGTATCGTGGGGTTCCCTTCCGTTGATCATCTTTTATTTTT
>NW_010422888.1:36505-39013 GCF_000710305.1 Buceros rhinoceros silvestris
CCTGCTGAAGAGATGTCTGCCGGAGAAACTGTGTGTCTTAAAGTCTTTGCAATAGGAGAATAACGCTTTCACCGTTAGAGATGCAGTCCCAGGGGGATCCTCTGGTCAGCTGCAAGTCGACGGGATTCACCTGGCATTATTTAGTCGTCTAAGAGGGAGGTGCCTGAATTCAGCCCAGGGAAGCCAGGCTCTCTCTGCAGTCAGAAGAGAGGAATAGATCATCCCAAGACATGATTTACCTGGTCTGTTCTAGACACTGTATCAAGATGAGATGACCTGCACTGCAGGCCCCCTCACTAGCTCTCCACGGCGTAACAAGGAAGCCCACCTAGATCAGCTGTAGGTCTCTGATGTTTAGCCAGATGATCCCTTCCAGCATGTCCTTCTACATACAGACAAGTGGCAGAAAGTTATGAGCATTGCCAGCACTCGCCGTGGTGACACTGTGCAAACTTGGTGTTCAAGACCACCCTGGAGACTCTTCAGAGCTGGTTCTCGTCAGGCATGACCAGATTTATTATTGTCTCACCGGTCAGCTGGTTGGGTTGGAATCTGCAGGGTCCCTCATGCGTTCACAAGCCCTTTTGGCGCCCAGCACTAGGATGTGTCAGGACCTTGCAGCAAGCTTGAGGGCTCACATCCAGGAGACTCCCAGAGACATGCATGGATATCACAGCATCACCTGGCTGGGAGAGACCTTTCAGCTCATCCAGTCCAACCGTTCCCCTGCCCTGCCAGGGTCCCTGAACCATGTCCCTCAGCTCCACACCCACACGCTGTGAAACCCCTCCAGGGATGGGGACTCCACCAGCGCCCTGGGCAGCCTGGGCCAATGCTGCACAACCCTTTTGGTGAAGAAATACGCAGACCCCTGGACACACGCTAATCGACCTGCCCTGGTGCAATTCCTCTGGCTTTTCCAGCAGACACACCTGCGTGTGCTGGATTTGTCACTGCTCGAGAGTCATGGCTCACGGCAGCCAGTTTTGTCACGGCTCAGCTCAGTGACAGCCCAGCTCTCTCTGCAGCCTGCTCCTGGTGTTGGGGGAGGTTTCCTGGCTGCGTTAAAAGTGAAGACATCTCCCAGCCTTGGTCTCCAGTGCAATTACAGACTTGTTAGCGTAGTAAATACACCCAGTGCCTTTTCATAGCCTGATTTCTCTCACTGAACTACCCAGAAAATCCCAAAGTTTTTTCAGTACTGAAGTTAGGCAGGTGCTTACCTAATTTGCTGGCACGTGGCATCTGCTTCGCTGCTTCTGGCATTTGCATGGGCATAGGACAAAACACACTGAAGCAACCAGATGCAAGTGCTGTCTGTCCTCACCCCACGGCTTTTAATGCATCTGTTTTCCTGAGTGCCCTTTCAGAAGCTCAGTAACAAAAGGAAAGTAGCTTTTAACTACTGGTTGGATTTTAATCTTGGTCTGTTCTCGGCTTTAAAAGCTTTGGGAAAAAAATAGAGTGGCTTTTAATGAAATAGCAGCTATTGGAACACCAGAAATTTTCTTTCCTCCCTAAGACACTAAGGAAAATGTAATTTAATTTGATTAATTCACAGCTCATATTTAAAACATTGAGTTCTTTTTGTTTTTCTCTCTAATTTTTTTCTTTTTCTTTCCCCCCTGCTTTCCTTTCGGCACATGCATTTATCAGCTCTTTGAAAACAACGTAGATGCTTTTAGCAGGAAATAGTTACCTCTGTACCCAGCACGAAAACTGCCAGAACATTGGTACCTCGACTTCTGGTACGTGATGGAGAAGAGCATTCGGTGAGTCACATAATGACACACTGAGACAGAAGGAAGCTAAATTCCTCTAATTTTTCTCCTCTTTCTCTTCACAGGTGGCTGCGCAGCATTGGGTCATGTACCATGTTTCTAATAGTACTCCACGTGTCTTTATTCGAGCAGCAGAATGAAATAGTAAAGTTACAGAAGGAAAAATGAAGGGCATTTCCATCACAGCTGGATGAAACATTCTCTTACTGATTTCTCGGTTGGTTTTGGAGGCCGGTGTTTGTGTCAAAATTCCTGCCGCAGTGAAAACAGGGTATTTTGCATCGATCTTTGGTTTTGAAGGGTTATCAGGGTCACGCTGAAATGTTTGCTGTATCCAGAAAAAGTAGAAGGCAGACCCAAATATCAGACCAGATATCTTAAACTATTGAAACTGTTCGAAAACATTGATCTGCAGCTTAATTTCAGGGAGGAGAAATGGTAAAGTCTTACTTTCCTTTACCTCAAGGGATAAATGGGTTGTTGGGCTTTTTTAGCAGTATGTAAAAATATTCCAGGACACAGACAGACACACAGGGGCTTTTTCCAGAATTTCCTTGCTGGGTTTTTTTTTTTCTCCTATATATTCATATGGCTCCACCTCTTCCAAATGACTGTTCCCTGCATGGCTGTGTACCCGAGCGCGTACGCTGTAGCTCCAGGAAGCATAACCACTGGAAATACCTTGCTAAAGGCATTGTGCCCAGAGCCTGTGCCGGTGTGGGGCACC
>NW_010422888.1:39307-46054 GCF_000710305.1 Buceros rhinoceros silvestris
GATACAAGCACCACTGGAATATAGGCTGACAAAAGATTCTCATAAGAAACCTGTCCCCTCTCGCAGGCTTCTGAGATTTGGAGTGTGGAAAAGCTTCTTTGATGAGGAAAAACAGGGCTTTTAGCAGCAAAATTGGACAAACGCCCGGTAGCTGATTCCACCTTGGGTAAACACGTGCAGAGGGAAAGGCAGCAGGATAGCACATGGCCTTTGTGGCTGCTCTGCATTTACTGTCAGTGAAGGAGTTGCAGGACTTGGCATGCGCTGGGCGAAAACAAGATGTGAGAGCCTATTGCTAAGGGTGAGTGCAATAGGGCAGCCCAAATAACCGAACAAGGTGAGCAGTCACGAAGTGCTTTGTGGAAAATGCTCGGCTGGAGAGCAGGTATGGGGCTCCTGCAGCAGTGGAGTGAGGGAGGTTTTGGCAGGGAAGGCGCAGGAGAGAGACTCAGGCAAAGGGAAATGGGTGGTGCTGGCGAGGAGCTCCCTTCTGCAAGGGGTGCTTAGCAGAGCATCACAGAATCGTTTGGGTTGGAAGAGCCTTAACAATCATCTAGTTCTAACCCTGTGCCCTGGGCAGGGACACCTTCCTCTAGAGCAGACTGAGGCAAAGGGAAATGGGTGTTGCTGGCGAGGAGCTCCCTTCTGCAAGGGGTGCTTAGCAGAGCATCACAGAATCGTTTGGGTTGGAAGAGCCTTAACAATCATCTAGTTCTAACCCTGTGCCCTGGGCAGGGACACCTTCCTCTAGAGCAGGTTTCTCTAAAGCCCCGTCCAGCCTGGCCTGGGACACTGCCCGGGATGGGGCATCCACAGCTGCTCTGGGCAACCCGGGCCAGGGTCTCACCACCCTCACAGGGAAGAATTTCTTCCTCGTATCTACTCTAAATCTCCCCTCTTTCAATTTAAAACCACTACCCCTAGTCCTGCCACCACACTCCCTGATAAAGGTCCCTCCCCATCTTTCCTGTAGTCCCTTTAAGCACTGGAAGGCTGCTGTAAGATCTTCCCAAAGCTTTCTCCAGGCTGAACAACCCCAACTCTCTGTCTGTCCTCACAGGGGAGGTGCTCCAGCCCCCTGATCATCTTTGTTGCCTCCTCTGGACCTTCTCAAGGAGTTCTGTGTCCTTCTTATGCTCAGGGCTCCAGAGCTGGACACAGCACTGCAGGTGGGGTGTCACCAGAGTGGAGTAGAGGGGCAGAATCACCTCCCTCGACCTGCTGGCCACACTTCACTTGACGAAGCCCAGGATGAGACAAATTCTGTCTACGATAAAAATCACCAAAGCCTCTAGGAAAAAATCCAGGTCTGAAGAAAACCGCTTTCACATTTTCAGGACAGGAAATCACATGAATTAAGCTCTAAGGTTCAGGTTTGAGCTTTGCAATGTATGAAATAAAAAAAAGATCAAGCCTAGGAAGCAGAGTACAACTTGACCTCTTCCTGGTAGAAGACAGCCTGATAAGGTAGCTGAAAAATGCATGCTATCCTTCCTTTGGAAGGGGTGTAAAGTCTGAAAGTTATCGTCTAAGACCTCCTGACTTGGGTGTCCTCGGATGCTCTTGGCACTATTTTGGCAAAACTAAAACATTTGAACTTCGCTAATCTTTAATAACAATTGCTACAAACTCCGTGTGTCTTGGATCAGAAGTACTGTTCAGTATGACTGAGTTTCACCTGATCCAGACCAAGGTGTGTGTCCCTATGGAGCCCACAGGCGATACAGGCACTTCTCGGGGGTGGTTACTTTTTCCTAAGCAAAACAGGACAGTGAGAGGAACAGCAGCGCAGATGTGGTATCACTCACCAGTGGCTCTAAAGAGGTTCTCTAATCTAAAAGTTTGATTTTTAGGTATCCAAGTGTCTAAATTACAGTATATAAATCCCAATTCAAGACTCAGAATTGAATTCTGTCTCTTTTTTGATATCACATCGCTTTCTAAAGAAATAAGGCGTGTAGGAAACGGAGAGCCAGAAGGGAAGTTGAAGAAGCAGCAGAATGCGGAGCAGAGGTGCTCTGAGAGACGCTGCAGATGCAGAGGATGAATGACGAGGGGCAGTGGAGCTGCCCACAGAAGAAAACCAGCCGGGACAGATCCTCCACAGCAGGCAGACAGCTAGGGCAGTCGCTCTGCAGCGGGTGAAACCGAGTGAACATGCTGAAAAGCGTCAGAGCCCGTTCAATTGCCCCTCTTGTTTGCTGTGCTGCTGACTTCACAGTGCTCTGCAGGAGACTCAGGGGACACCTCTGGACACTTTCAACAGGGAAAATGTTTAATTTATTCCTCTCCTCTCAGATGTTAGGACTTTGAAGAGGAGAACCCTGCTGCTGAATGTTCTGATTTTTTTCTGGAGATCAGAGTAAAAATATCAAACAGATCTGCAAGGTGGTCCTGAGAACTTATTTTTTCTTACTTTATCGTATCTTATTTTTCTTATATTTCCCATACAACTCCGCTTGGTCAGTGTTCATGAAATGAAAACCACACAAACCAACAGTCAAACAAATAAAACCTTATCATCAGCTTTACTATTTCTTCAGGAGTTCAGTTTCAAAATAAGACATGAAATAGCGCCAGATTCACAACTCTATGGTTTCTCTTATGTCTACACCGGAGCTGCCCGAGGGCAAGCTTTCTTCATCCTAGCTTTCCTGCGTGTGTCAAGTACCAACGTGGTGACCCATAGGCAAGTAATTTCCATATGCAATTCAAATAATGTGGGCAGACTGACTTAGTTCCTAACACCAGAATTCTAAATCTCCACTAGCCAGCACAGGCTCCCTGGATGTGTGACGGCGAGAAGAGGCGTCTGTCAGAGAGCAGTACTTGTGCCCTTAAACCTGAAATGGAATAAATTGTCCTCTGGTGATGCCTCTCTCTTTAAATCCACGAAGGCAGCCAAGAGGACACCTCTGTCAGACTGAGACAGCAGAATTTCTGTATGATGTTAAAGGAGACAAACTCTGTCCCGCATTCTACAGCAGGACAGATTTCTAGAGAATTTTCTTCTTTATTAAGAATTAATTATAAGTTGTTATTAGCAGTTATGTCTAGCTTCACAAAAGAGTGTAGGTGTTAGAAACTATTGGGAGATGGGACCGGTATCAGCTAAGTCTAACCTTGTAAAAACCAGCTACTTTTTTTGTTCACAAATGCCTGCGCTCTTTGAGATATCCAGGAATATCTTCTACACCTGCATGATGTGACAAACACTATGCAGAAGAGACATGAAACCTGTGGCCTTCTGACAAGCCGGGCAAGTGGAGGTGTATCTCACTGGGGAAGCCAAGCAGTGTCTTACGTTATTCAGTTGCCAATAGTCACCTGCTACGACGAACATTGTGTGAGATGCTTACCACGTGAGTTCCTTCAGGGTTTCCAGGACAGGTAGGTGGGACTGACAGTTGAGATTCAGGGCACACAATGGACATCTTGAAACAGATCTGAAAAATTCTTCACGTGTACAGGCAGCTGACTCAAGCATTACGACTAACATAGACCACAGATGGTTATAATGTATTTAAAGCTAAATCCTACGCTGAAAGTGAGAAAATTGATACCAAGGACTTGATCCAGTTGTCCATAATCAGGACTGTTACGTAGGTTGAGTTGCCTTGGGTTACTCAAGGTGCCAGATGTGAGGTTGAGGTCCTACAGGACACTCATGTCCTTCTGAACCATTTGTTAGAGTCCTAGTGGGGTGAGAATTTAGTGGAAGATGAAGGACCAATGCACAAGTTTCTCGAGCTGCCTGATTGTGTGATAACTTATTCCGTGGATCATACTGACTTCAGCCTGAAGCTTACGCATAATTACCATTATTGTCCACTCATTTAGGTGTTAGGGTTTACCTGGTATCCTGGTTATTTTTGAAAACAGTACCCTAAGAGAGACTGAGATTACTGGCTGGGACTACTGGCCCTTGTTGTATGACAAAGTAGGTGTTTTTAACCTCCAACCATGCTATATGATACAGCAAGGCTCTCCCAACCGAGCTGAAAGGGATCCGTGAAGATTGAGCATAGCATTTACCCAGTGACTTTGTTGCTACCATGGCAACATGGTTTTGGTGTAGGAGTCGAGAAAAAGAATTATTTTATTTGTAATGCATGTCTGGAGGTTAGAAGCCAGAGAGAAGACTTCTTTCTAGCCTCTCACTGTACTGTCTTCTCAAGAGAAAAGGAAATGAAAGTGTAAAGACTTCAAGCATTTCAGAGTCTCAGGAAAAACAGACTGAAAGATTGAGAACAGCAGAGGTTGGAGAAGCAGCCTCTTCTTTTAAGAAATATTTCTTCTAAAATTTATGCAAAGAAAATGCAACTTAGTAAAGGGAATTGAACATAATCCCGAACACCGATGGCAGTGCTCAGACAATAAAGGCAAGTTGTTTAATTAGGTATGCAAATTGCCGAAGAACTAATTAAAATTCATGGCCCTGCAGAGCTTCACGTAGGGTGTAGTCCTCTTAGATGATGAAGGCCTGAGAGCAGAAGATAGTCTTTGTGTATATTACTGCATAGGTAGAGGGAGAGAGATTTTAAAGGCATGTAACAGATTTTGATGCATAAATCTGACCACATGGCTATTAAACCTACTCGGCTAATTGCGGTGGGCAAGCTTAAAATCCTCGATTTAGGCTGTACTCTACCTTCTAGACATCGCCTCAGGGGAGGCTGTGGGAAATGGGGGCAGGAGGAGTATGTGCAGGAAGCCTTCACAGGGGAAAAAGAAGACTTCATGAGTGATGAAAATAAATTACTCCAAACAAAACGAGTAAGCAGGTGAAGTCCTTTTACCTTCTATGAGTTATTCAGAAGTTAGAACTCAAGTCTAAGATGGTTCTGTAGACCATCTCTACAGTAAAAAACCCGAAATCCAGTGAAATGAAATCCAAAATTTCCCAGCACTCATTCATCTAACATCTGTTAACCACACTTTAAGGGAGACTGAATTTACATTGGAAAGTGTCTGTGGGTCTCCACTGACCACCTACAAACTTACCTTGAAAAATAGGAATAGAATAGAATAGAACAGAACAGAACAGAATAGAATAGAATAGAATTTTTTTCCATTTGAAGGGACCAACAATGATCATCTAGTCCAACTGCCTGACCACTTCAGGCAAAAGCCCCTTTGCTTTCAGGTAAGATGAACCCAGCTTCATTTGCCTGCGAAAACCAAGAAGGTGTTTTCCCAGCGATTATTGTCCATCCACACGTGCAGTCTGTAGTGTATGAGAGCGGCGTGCAGAACATCTGATTTCTTCTAGGAACCAGGGAGTATGAATGCAGCGATGAACAGATGACTTTCGGTTTATGAATTGCTTTCACCTTCACTTGATTGACATTTTGCTTCTGAGCTTTCACAGACCTTAAATTACTATTTCTCTTAAGAAAGAAACCCTTACTCTGTATCTAGATTGAGAGTGCTTTGGAAGCCAGGAAATCCTGCCTGCAAGGACAACCAAAGGAAGACATATACATAATTTATTTTCCCCTAGGTAATGGTATGAACCAGATTAATTACTTTTCATGAGCAACTGCCAACAGATTGACCCCAGCTATTATTATAACCATTAAGTATCTAGGAGGAAGATAATCAATCAGTCAGCCTGTTAGACTTGCAGTCTTGGCATCAACAATCAAGGAGCAGCAGATCTATCGGTCTGCCTGCCTGTCTAGTTTTCTACCTATTCCTATCGCCCTGATAGCAATGTCTGTCTGTCCATCTATCTATTGTCTAACAGCCACGACTTTGCAAGACACGTCCTCAGCCCTTAGCAATGTAGAACTCTTCAAACCAGCTGAGCATCAGCAGCTTCCTTCCCCCGAAGGGTCAGCCCAGTATTATTTTATTATTTCCTCTCTGTCGGGTGAAGGCTGGGTGAAAATGAAAGCCATTAGCACTCAGATGAGCTGAACCAGGGACAGCTGAAGCAAAGGAGCACGACAGAAACCCTTAGCTTAGGAAGGGTGCTTGCTCTCTTTCCATCTCCAGAAGATTTTACGTATTAAATATAGACACTATTTTTCATTGCGATCAGGGCTTAATTACAGATGCAGTCACTAGCAAATATCGTTGCCACCAGCTGTTGCTGTTAATATACTGCATAAATCACCTCTCGACCCGTTAATCAAGAGGATGGAGTTCTGCTCAGAAGGCAGAACCTTTCTACCACCTTCCTTCTGCCACTGCTGTTAGACCTCAGGACTTCAAGAACACCTTTTGTGCAATAAGACAGTCCTCAGTGTAAGGGTAGCCAAAAAGCAGAGTGCAAAGCGCGGTTACTGTTCACATTCTGGAACGCCTGCAAAGCTTTTCCCTGGGCTATTAATTCAGGAGGGAAAGGAGCTATTTGCATGTATCTTTATCTATAGCACTTGCCACTCCTCTATATCAAGCATCTCTCTTAAAGCATCTTCCAAGTAGCCTAAAAAGAGCCAGTTTATTTTTTCTGTGCTGTTAAGCAAGTGAAGAGTCTAATGAAGGAATAATAATGTGAATTCAGCAGTGCTTATAAACACGGAATTCCAAGCTGCAATGCACCTCCGAAATAATTACTATGCATTTTGAGTCATGTATCAAGCACAAGTAATTCAGCTGGCTGGTTTGAAGTTCTCTGTGCAGCCCGTGTCCTGATTTTCTTCAATTTTCTCTCAATGAAATCCATGTCCTGATAGACGTGCTCTCTAATTTTTCTTTGCAGCACAAACCCAAAAGACGATTGAAAATCCAGCTGCAAAG
>NW_010422889.1:0-25494 GCF_000710305.1 Buceros rhinoceros silvestris
GAGAGGGGGAGGGGAAAGGGAAAAAGAAAAACAAACCAAAAACCCCCAGCTATTAAACTGGAAAGACATGTGATCTGCATAATTGCTCTAATTGCAGCTAGTTCTGCAGTGAATAGTCCTGCTGTCAAATTCAACAACGACTTAGGGGAAAAAATATCTCCGAGTCCTTTAATATAACATGAAAGACTTGAAGAAACTCTTACAATCATTTAAAGTTTAAAGTGCCAGTGACCAATTAAGGGGGAGGGGAAACACTACTATTGTTGAATTATTAAAGAAAGGATTAAATTGGCAAGCATAAATAAACAAAATTAAACTATGCACTTCTCTGGCCTTTTTTGAGTTTTACAAATTGATGTATCAGTCATGCATGACAGAGGTAGTGGTTCATCCTCAGTAGGGATTTTTAACATAATTGTAGCAAATGTTGTATCAAACATAGACTACTCCAAATGTTCTGCTATCTCAGGATTCCCCAAGAAACAAAAAAGAAAAACCACATGGACTACTGGCAGAAATAGAATGTTATCCACAGACCTGAAGGCAGGGGTTAGAGAAGGGAAAACCAGCCAGCCCTGACTCTGACACTATGGCCTTGCACAGATCACTCCATGTCTCTTTCTTCATTTCCTTATATTTAAAATGGGATAATAAAACATACTTACTTATATCATTCTTGTGTTGTGAAACTTACTTAGTGTCTAGATAGTGTTTTAGCCATAGAGGAACAAAAGGTTTATAGGCCTTTTTAAAAATTTGTTCTTGAGACATGAGCAGTGATAGAACTTATTTTCATATTTAGGAAGCCAAATTTTACAGAGTGGACACCTAATCAGGCTATCCAAATCTGGTGCCTAGTAATAAAGAAGTGGCACCTGAGACAAATGTTTCTTAAGTGCTTAAGAATGGCCATAGAGTATGGCCCCTGAACATACCCTGGCTTGAAAAAGTACGTGTTCTTCCAGTTCCACTTCTACTTCAGTAGAAATGCTTTTTTCTTTGAGATGGGTTGACTCTGATCAGCAGTTAAGCACCCACCAGCTGCTTGTTCACTCCCGCATCCCTGAGTTGGGGGGGAGGATTGGAAGATCAAATGTGAGAAAAACCTCAGGAGTCAAAATACTGTTTAATATGTTACGGGGGGAAAAAAAAACAAAAAACCAAAAAACCAGAAACTGAAAACAAGTAATGCAAAAGCAATCACTCCCCATCTCCCACAAGCAGGCTGATGCCCAGCCAATCTCTTGAGCAGCAGCTACTTTGGAAAGAATCCCCCAAAAGTCTTTATTATTGAGCATTATATTATATGGCACAGGATGTCCTTTTGGTAGATGTGGTCAGCTGCCCCAGCTATGTCCAATCCCAACCTCTTGCCCATCCTCAGCCTCCTCACTCATAGTGGACAGAATGAGACATAGGGAAGGCCTTGACTCTGTGCAAGAACCG
Source organism: Buceros rhinoceros silvestris (assembly GCF_000710305.1). Lineage (NCBI taxonomy): Eukaryota > Metazoa > Chordata > Aves > Bucerotiformes > Bucerotidae > Buceros > Buceros rhinoceros. The sequence continues at coordinate 1,447 of NW_010422889.1, forward strand.
CTCAGCTGTAGCTAAAACACGGGTAAGTTGTCAGCAGTGTTTTGGTCACAAATCCAAAGCACAGCTTCTCAGAAGAAATTTAACTCCATCCCAGCCAGACCCAGTACACTGTGGCATCATCTGAAGGTTTTTTTCCTATGGTTTGGGCTCATTCTAAAATTCTAAAGACTTCTGCTCGTTCTGCGTGGGTACATTGGACTGAAATGCCTCTATGCCTACTTCCAAGCACTTTGAACTTTGAAATGCATGTAAGATTCAGACCAGAGATTGTTTTTGCCCAGCCTTAACAAAATCCTTAGATTCAAACATACCTAATGTTAGAAAAGCTAGGATTTACATGTGAGCTTTGTGCCTTGGGACTATCTTTTATAGCAAAGATGGATGAAGCAAAAGAAGATGAAATAGAATTGTGTCCAAGATGCAGTGGGCGCTGCACTCTTTAAAAGGTTGAAAACAATGTGCTAATCATTTTTAATCTCTATTTTTCTGCATTTTTGTACTTCCTTATTCTTTCCACGGTGGAAAGCCTGTTATGGTGAAATAACTGGCCTGACTGGAAGTGGGAAGTACTGTAAATGGCATAAGAAAGCCTGTACTCTTGACATTTCCTGTCTAGTTTTGCTTACTCCATATTAAAACACAATTATGTTGAAAATGTCAACTGATTTTGCCTTGTTCCATGCCTGTCACTGCACCCCTCTTCACATCCTTTACCTCGTGCTCACTGTCTGTCTGTAGTGTACATCTTGGTGCCTCTGTAGTGCCTTCTCGCAGAAACAGTATTCTTTGGAAAGGATCTTTTTTTTGTTTTGTTTTCATGATCAGGGCATATGGGTACTCAGAATTATTGAGCAGGATGCCTTTCAACAGTGGATGCTGATATAGTGTCATGTTATAAGACTGAGTGTGAAGCAGGCTGGCTATTATTAGGTATTGTTTCCCTCTCTTAGTATTTTATACTGCACGATATGTATTTGCCTTACTTCCCTACTGTTGGTACTGACCAGTGCCCTAATGGCACTCTGACCTGTGAGCCTAAGAGCTTTATATTGGTGTTGGCCACTCCCTCCTTACATATGGCATTTTCCCTCAGCTCTCCAGCATACATGAGCAGATGCAGAAGACAGGCAGAAAGACCAGCTTCAAGAAAGGCTGCAGCTGTTTCATGTACTTGCAGCCTCCATATGGAAGTTCCATAAACCACAGGCTTTAGAGGCTGAGGCAGGGTAAAGCTCAATCCCACCCCATCTTTCAGGTCCTGCGGATGACATTCGCCATCCTTCTCTTTTGCTGGATGTGTCTGCCTCTGTCTGGTCCCTGTTAATGGAGTGTTCCTCCATCTTCATTTGGCACTTTAAGCTGAATATGGGCACCAAATAAAACACATGTTCTGCAAAAGCCTGTGGGGAAAATTGAAACCTGAATGTACCACAAAGAAAACATGTGGGAAAAAATGTGGGAAAAGGGATGAGTGGAAGGATGGAACTTTAGAAGGCTCTCACACCTTAAGTTCTCTGTGAGCAGCTGGGATAGATTTAAGCTGTACTTCATGGTATTTAATTTTAATAACATTGCAAATAAAGGAAGCAGCAAAGAAGACAAAAGTTCCCATTATCTCTGACAATGGATGGGTGTAATAATTCTGAGTTTAATAATTTCTTCAGACAGAACAGAATATTAAGAAAACTAATTCTGTCTCAAGAATGATACACTCCATGGGAAGCTGAAAAAATATATGAAAGGCATGATTTTAAACAAGGGCATCAGACAGGAGATAAAATAACAGGAGAGGTCACAATTTCTCATCATAAGACAATCTCTAAAAGAATGGATTTTGAAATTTTGGGTTCTGAGTCCCCTGAGGAGGCCAGAAATCAAACACTCCAGACTGCTGGGAAGACTTTAGAAAGATACCTGGAATTTTTTAAAGAAGAGATTTCCCCATATCCTGATGAAAATTTATGGAAGGTAGTGAATATTCCAGTAAAGCGGAGAACATAAGCATTGCTACACACACACCCACACACACAAAACCTTTTAAAGAAACACTGTACTGCAGATTTAGAGTCCAGTGGAGTAGCATATGAGTTGTGACACAGCAAGCATTTGCATAGGCGCTGGAGTGTTTGCATAGGGAGCACACCACAGACATGAAGAGTAACGACAGCACCTTAATTCGGGTTATTTGCCCTGGGATTGTTGAGCAATATGAGAAGTATTAATTTGAAAGCAATTAGAGCATCTATTAAATTACTTTGGGCATTGTTTCTGGCAACAAATTACACAAAACCCAGTTTTGTTTACACTGAAGAAAAGCCAGCACCTTTAGAAGTAAACAAACTGTAGGTTTCTACTGCTAAGCTTCTCTCCACTGCAGGCACAGGAGAATAAAATGTTTGGTTGGGCAGGAATTTGCTGTGGACAAGCCCTGGAGCTTGTCAGTAGACCCCAGAACAACTGAGGAAATAGTTGAGGGTCTTTTACAGAACACTCTGCTCAGAATTGAAAAAAGGCAAAACAATCCACGTTGCATGATTTGTGCCACTGGAAATCCTCTGCAACTTTAGGTGGAGGATTAAAAGAGGATGTAGTTAGTTTTAGTGTACTGGGGCTATGGCTCTGCATTCAGGAATACCAGAGCGGTACACCACCAGATCACTTCCTATTGCAGACTGAGACTGGATCAGGCCCGAGCATGAGTGCTTTTCTGTCAAATTAACTAGAACACACGGTACACTATTTATTCTGGCTTCACGCTCACTGCAGGAGAACGGGTGATATATGATCTGGCAGAAAATCTGCCAGGACAAAGTTACCCTAGTTCCCTTTTAAATACTTTTTTTTTTAAATAAATTTGGATCCGCAGAGTGAGTTTGTACTAGCTGAACTATTTTTTTCTTATGAGTCTACAACATTTTGGATCCAGAGTATGTGCCCTAATCCATCCATTTTCTCACAAAGGCGTGGCTGAGGAATCATAGGGCCAAGGGAAGAGGGTGGAAAAAAAGATGGATCTCCTTCACTTGTGTATAGGTCTCATTCACCAAGGAATAAATAAGTAGGAAACAGAATGCAATACATGGTCACCAGGTAGGTGGGTGCCTCTCTTTCTTCTCTTTTGGAAGATGTGACACCATATTTGGGAGTTTGCCCACACAGTCAATACTTGTCACAGGCTAAAATCCCCAAGGCTTTGCAGAATCAGATACATACTCCCAGAACTACTGCTAACATTTTAGGGAAGCTCTGAGTTTCCTGTCTACATTTTGGGGATCTGAAGTAAATGAAAGGGTGAGTTTTAAAATTCTGTTGGTAGGATAAATAGTTGTGTGCTTGCTTGCTTTACGTTCTCTGCCAGTTATACTCCAAAAAACAAAGCAAAGAAAAACAAAACAAGTAACAATGATTCTGTCTTTTAATAATTTATCCAGAAATGGAAGTTTCCTGGAGAAGCTGGGCACAATAGGAGTTCCAAACTCTTATAGCTGGTGTACTCGTGACAAAATCTCCCCTCAAATCTTGTCAGATCAAGTCGGATCAATGAGTAAGTGGCAGAAAATAACTTTTGAGTAAGACATTATTCTGTTACCTCTGTGGCCTTTGGCTGCAATTTACTGTATCCTTAACCAGATTTAACTTCAGGCTGACACTGAGTGCATTTCTTCCAACTTCACACCAGCTTCACCTTCCCACCATCCTTGTGCCAGCTTTGACACTGCATGTCTACAGAGTGCAAACTGGGGAGCAAAAGGGACCGCTAGAGATGACCTGATGTATGCCATGGCCACATGCTCGTGATATCCAGCAAGAGACAAAGGAGAGAATATGTGAAGAATACAGGGCTACCGTATTTGGTAGCATTCCACAATCTGATTGCATTTAATATGACGTGAAACAGCATCCTTTGACATCTGAATTCCACAAATAATGTAAGCCAACATGGACTGGCACTGTTGAAAAAAAAAAGTGTGTGTGCTCTCTGTTCATTATTCCACTCTTCCTTCAAAAAGTGTTAAAGCTGTAATTTCTTTCTCTTTGGGTTTGGCTGGGTTTTGGGGTTTGGTTTTTTTTTTTTCCTTTTCCTACTTTGCTGAGTTAATTTTAACCTGGATCAGTTTCCCAATACATTTCACTGCATGGCCGCACAAGAGCTTGTGCTGTCAGGACCAATTTGGGGGCATTAGGACTGGCTTAAGTTGATTCAAACTATGTAACTGAGTTAAAGAAGCACTTATCTCAGACAGGGACTGAGAGAAAAAGAAGTCCGAAGGGTCTTGTCACATTTCAGTCACCAGTAATTAACACGCTTATCTTAAAATGGTTCCTATTTCTCACAAATAGGTTGTTTTCAGATAAACCAATGCACAGATGGTGTTAAGTAAGTGCCTGCACCATACTGTAAACATAACTGACTACAATACACAACTATAAATGATTTGTGTGTTTACATGTAAAGAACAGTTTTTATGTTTATGAGGTGGATGTAAATCTGTCTGTTCTTGTCTACATTTTTAGATGTTACTCTTTTAGCTTCAAAAGAATGCTATGGCCATGTGGACTGTGCCTTTAAGGGCTAAGGTTCCCTTAGCAGAGACTGTGGCCAGGGAACTGTGAAGCCCTTTTTGTTACTATGTACAGCCAATTAAAAACAAATAGAAAATAAAGCAGATCCTTTGCAAGAACTTTAAGCCCTTGAATGTTCACTGCAGGTGTCATCCATCATTTTCTAAAGAACCTGTAGTTTTAAGAGAAGGCAGGAGGCACTGGAAGGGGACAGAGAGTAAGCAGGTTAGTTTACCAAAATAAGATCGTGCTGTGATACAAGACACGATAGAAAGACCAGACATATTCTAAATTGCTTGAGCTCTACTTGTTCCATTGCTTTTCTTGACAGGCAACTTCTGTTCTGTTTCTTCTTTTGTTTTCTTTGAGGAGACAAATGCTGCACGTGTGCAATTATGCCACTCCACAGATTTTTCAGTGGTCATGAATAGCTACAAATGGCCTCCTTAAAATTGGTGGTTATTGGGATGTTTTTTGATTCTGTGTGACAGGAGAGTTTACTTATGCAAGTTCCGGGGAGAAGAAATGTAACAATTCAGAGCAAACCCATTAGCTTAGCTGAAATGATGGAGGATAAATGAATATTGCCTCACTATCTCCTTAAAAGCAGTTAAGAAATCAGAGGACTGAAGATACTCTTAATATGATTTCAGGTATTTTCTCATGAGGCATCTACCCATGGCCACCAGTGAAGACAGGAAAAGTAGGCTAGAAAAACTTTTTGTCCAACTTGATACGGCAGATCTTGTGTTTACTGTGCTAGAGGATGTAAGATTTTGGAGAATGAATGTTGAATAACACAGTTGTGGCTTGGTGAGCTGATGTAGCTCCTGGAGGGCCAGAGACCTGTTAGAGTTGGTGCTAGTGCACCAGCTATGCACAGCTGGGAGGGAGAGGGCTCAGTGACACCAACCTTTCACTCATCAGCATGCTACAGGCTTCACAGGCTGCTACACACGCTACATGCTGCAGTTTGTGCCACACCCATGCTATACTGTGTATGCTCTCCATTTCTTGCAGGTGTCTTAGGGTACTGACAACTGTTACAGCTGGTCGTCAAAATAGGTGTACTCAGAGCTTATAAAATAAACCTGAGATCAACAATGTTTCTATTAAGAGATATTACTTGAGCCTATATGACCCCGCTGTCTCCTGCTCCAAATAATTTTTAAGAACTTGAATGCTTAAAGAGGGGGTTTTGGTTTTGTTGTTTCTTCTCTAATTCTCCTCTAGAAGCTCTGTATAAATTTCAAGATTGTGAGACGAATGTCTTTTTCTGGCTTTTTTATTTCGTTAACAAAGATGAAAGAAAGATCTTCGTGGGGACTACTAATTTTTCTTTGATTTTACACCATAATTTGGTGGCAATATGACTATGGATTGAGAAGCACGAATGCATAACTCACAAGAAGAAAGATTACTGCAAATTTAGTTATTGAATCTGCAAACCAGGATTTTGCAAGAAGATAGAGGCTGGGGTTATGGAATAATAAACCTCTTCAATATCTGTCTGTGTATATCTTCTACTGGCAAGACATTCCATGCATTAATAGATATATGGATGAAAAGAAAATTTTTAAGACTGAAAACTTTGTGCTTGGCTAGCTGTATCAGATTAGACATGCTAATGTTTCAGCTGTTGTGCCTGAACCAAAACATGTCTTGAACCAACCCTTCACAGCAGCTTGGAACAGATCTCGAAATGCTTTGGCAGCCATGTCGTGATTCCTGTCATGATGGTTTTTCGTTAGGATTTTTTTTTCTTGATAGCTCACTGAAGTCTAAATAAAATCTGGTATCTTAGGAACAGAAATTTTATTGATTGTTTCTGTTGTCTGTTTACCTTAAACACTTTTACAGGTGTTTGTCTGCTAATTACATTATTATTCAAATGCAAAAGGAAAAAAATGGTGATGACAAAGGAAAAATGGGGGAGTGTGTGTGTGAATGCTACCACACTATCTAGATGATCAGGTGGCAGTAGTGAGTGAATAAGGTGGCTTTCCAATACATTACACTCTTACAGAGAGTAACAATGTAATCACCGAGTATTTCTAAGTAAGTTTGGATATATCTGAGATTGGGGGAAAGACTGAGACAATAGCCCAGGACTGAACATTCCCCAAATTATGATACTCTGGCTCCAGATAGGGATTTAATTTTTCCAAATATTTGTCTCAGGAAATGTAATGACAGAATATAGATCAATTTAGCTCTGACAGTAATAGTAGTGTAGCTATCTGCCAAAGGCCATCACATTTTGAAGAAGTATTCAAAGTGCTTGAAATGTAAATCTTGTCCGTGAACTGGGAATTTTTATGGTGTAGCTATTGCCTTTAATGAACCAAGTCTTTCTTCATTCTTTACTGTTGGAAAACTCTTTTACCGGTTACTTCAATTTATCTTTTCCAAAAGTCTGTTAGGTCTGAGGCAGGAGATAAAGCAGCTGTTCCTTCACCAAAATGCCATTTTTAGCCTTTATGAATTGTCTTTTTGAAGGAGATGTTTAAGTTACAAGTGTGGCTGTATGGTGCTTATTGCCAACATCTCTCTCAGACTTCCCTGAGGAGCATAGGCATTCCATGCTTTGCAGGGTCAGGCTCAAATCTAACATGGAAAAGCTCAAATAATAAAGAAATACTTGATTAAAATTTCTTCAGGACCTTTACATCTGTTTTAGATACCACTTTTCTCTCTCTTCAGAAGCCTCTCATAAATTGATTTTGTGTTTTCCTTTAATAACTATTGTTTATATATTAGGACCAAGAAGAGTGGGGCTTTTTGGAGCTGGCACCCAATCACTAATCAGCCAGCAGCCTTGTACAGAATGTGAATTGAAACTACTAGGCGGGAGCAAGTCTCCACTCAGGACTGCAATGCCTCCCCGGAGTTTTGCAAGGTAATTCACAGCATTAAGCAGAAGTAGGATGAGTTGAGGATGTGTCAGAGCCTCTCCTGCTGATCTTTCTGGTTTCTTCCAGAGGAGAACTGTCCAGCAAAAGCACAACACAATTACAAAGCAAAATGATGTCCTTTCCTGGAGAGAAAAGCAAAAAATACTGACTGCACTGAAAAGCAGCTGTGCTCAAGAACCAGGCAGTCTTCCTTCCCATTTTCTTTCAGAAATTCTGAAAGGAACAAGTGGCTAATGGTTGATAAACACAGACCCTTCATGCAGGAATAACCATCTCCCGTTCTGGATTTGCCTCACTGCAGATGGAAGGCATCTGGTGCTGGAGTTGGAATACAGAAAGGTTCACCACTGGCTTATGGTAACAGAGCATCAAATTGCTGCTGTGTCTTGTATTTCTGTCCCAGAAAGAAAGGAGGGAAGACACTGTGCTTTACATAGGACACTTAGTCAATCTTTTTATGCAGAATATGTGACATTCTTAACACACCCCCAAAATTCTCTGTTTAATGAAAAAGTTGTGCACAGATTGTGTGCTAGTTGTTTTCTGAGCCACAAGAGGAATGAGATTTAATGATGAAATACACACCATCCATTTGTTATATCCTATTGTTTAGTCTTTAAAGTCTGAATAGTAGATTTCAATTATCTGTCATTGTAATGAACACTTGTAGTTTCCTTATGAGCTGCAAGATCTTTGTTTTAGCCTTCCTTTGAAAACTCAGCTTCAGAAATCTCTCCTGTACTTAGACGTGATGTGTAGTGTCAAATCTCTCGCAATAATCACCACTTTCAGTTACCATACAATTTCTTTATAAGATGTGCTTGAGATATATATACAGTTTAACAAACAAGGGTGATAAATACCTTGCAGGTTTCATCAGTTGGTTTCATATCTTCCCAGGAGCAGTATTTCAAAGGGAAAAAATAATCCTTGTAACATATGTATGTGAGTGTGTACTATTTTTAAAAGAGCTACTTCATTTAATCCAGAAATATTTAAAATGATAAACAAAACATAATTCCAAATAACTTTGTGTTTCCATTCAAATCTGAAATGTAGATTTGGGTTATAGCTGAGATAGACTTTGATTACTGGAAACTTTTCCAGTGCGTTAGAACTTTTTTCAGAAGGAATGGGTGAAACCAAATTTAGCCTCTTTTCTCCAGCATTTCACAATACTACTGCAAGTTGCCAAAGCAGTAACATGACATATCAATGCAGATGGGATCTGTCATATCTTTTTTCCTTCCTCTGCCCTCCTCTGGCTCTGTTGCTCTCATCTGCCTCGTTTTTTGGTTTGTTTGGCTTTTTTTTTTTTTTTTTTTTTCTGCAGATATGCTCTGTGCATATCTGCCTACAGGAGAACCTTACAAAAAACAGTATGTAATGTGGTTTTATTTTTTCATGATAAAAGCCATTCTGTTAAAACAGCTTGAACATCATGGAGCCTATCCAGAACTTTCACCTTAAGTGCTTTTCTTTCAGCAATCCTGGCTCTTCCCCTCTCCTCATGTCTCCAGTCAGGCTGAGGGAACTGTGGCTTCTGTAGAGAAGGTTTTTGTCAGTCCATGGCATCCCGCCTACCTTCCTTGCAGTCACTTGGGGTCATCATCTGTACAGATCCATGCTTTTAGCCAGGCACTGTGATTTCTGCCTACTGCAGCCTTTCACTGACTTACTTTCTTCTGACACTCTTAACTTGTTCCCATTCATTTTGTTAGCTGTTCTTAGCTCTTCCACCTGATCTTCTCTCCTTCACTGTTTCACTGTTCACTTTTGCTTCCTTGGGGTTCTTTTAAGAAATATCCTTCTTTGCATTTTTTTACTATTCCGTCTTTCATTGATTTTGTCCCACTTTAGTGTCACCACACACTGCTGAAGAAAGGTACTGTGAGCATCATGGAGCTTTCAGTTCCACAAAAGATTTTCTCTTTTCTTATCCATTTTCCTGTCTCTTGACCAATATCTTCATTTTTCTTTTCTCTTAAACTAGAATGACCTTTGTCCCTTCAATTCTTTGCTATTTCTGAATTTCCTCTAAAGCCTCCTGCTCCATTCCTATTTCCTCTGCCAAGCATTTTCTGCAAAAGAAATTGTCAATTCCCTTTTTAAAAACGGGGATGGGGGGGTGGAAATCATTGTTTTCACTCGGGAACCTTTCCCTTTGCTCCACCTGGCAGTCTCTTTTTAGTCTCTTTTTTTTTTTTTTTTGCTTTTCTCCTTCCTCTCACCTTAAAGCATTCCCTCTCAGTTCTGTCTTTCACCTGTATTCCTCCTTATTCTCTGCATTTCATTTTTGAATGCCTGTTTCTTTGTCCTGAAAAAAACCCCTTGCTTTTCTTTCCTATTCTTTGTTTTTCCTCTTTATTTTAAAAATCTCTTTATTTTAAAAATCTCTTTATTTGACCCAGGGAAGCCCAAGTTTTGCTTTTAATACATCACTGAGCTTCTACATTCTACTCTTCCCAAACATCAATATTTCCCAAACTTCCTGCATTTTTAGATAGCTGAACTTGCATTTTGCCTGCATAGTAATCTTCTCTGTGGACCGACTGGTCAGTTATCAGCAGAGGAAGGGTTCTTTTCACTTACCCCTCTGTCCTCATTTGTGAGAGTCAGATTATTTTCGATACTGTTTAGAAGGTTACACAGTTTTGTTTGGTACAATCAGTTGGTACAAACTTTTCTATAAATCATATACTTGACATTTTAGGGTCCGTCACTTCAAAATCTTTCTGACATGGTGAGGAAACGTTTCTAGAAGTGGCTCGGTAGTCTTAATATGTCCTTACAGAATTGGCTGAGTATTTGATAGAATTGTGAGCCTAAGGAAGACACATATATTGTTTGTGCTGTAGTTCCACTGCTTATCACAGATCTCTCACTACTATGCCTTTATTTGATTTTAATGAATACTTACCTGACGGTTGCTAGTGTTAATTGATCATATTTTTTCCCTTCATTTTATTACGTTTCATTGCGTATGACAAACATCCTGTTAATTAAAATACAAAAATACTACCACCATTTCAAAACTGCATGGTGTCTTTGCTGTTGCTGATCTTTGAAAGGAATGCACTTCACCATTTTCTGTGGAAATGAACATCTAAATTCCATTTGTTTTGTTTATGTGCATGACACCTATTCAACCTTTCCTCCACAGTGACTGCAGAAGATGTAGATTCAGAATGATACCCAGTAGAGTCATACTGAGTTATGCCCTAGTTTCATGCAAATAAAAATCTCAGTGAAATTTTAGATCAGAGAAGTCAGAATGCATCTCTGTGTGGCACTGGCAAATACCTTTCCATGAGGGGGAAAGAAAAAAAAAGGACCCTTTTTTCAATAAGTCTATCCTTTGCCTGCAAAGAAAAGGGACTGGAAACCAGTGGGGCAATCCAACTGATTTCAATGGAAAAAACATTACATTCAGACTGAAAATCTGATCTTGCAAACCTTACACGTAAGGGAGACTTATGAATAGGGGCTATGCATGTGAAGGGTTTGCAGGATTCAGCCCTGTGATTTGAACATAATGTGAAAAGTCCTTGCTCGGGTGGTGGCATTTACGTACTGAGAAGGGACTGTAGGTTGCCGGCACAAAAAAAACCCCCATACACTGAGGTGGTAAAGGTCACAGTGGGAATCATTCTAAGAATTTAAAGGAAAGCTAAAGGTTTCCTTTGTTCAGAAAGGAAGATTGTTCAGAAAGGAAGGCTACATAGAATGAGAGAAATTTAAATAATGGAGAAGTAGAAGGAATACATAAACTGAGTATTGAGCATAAATGAATCAACAGAGAATGGAACCAGAAGCTCACTTTTGAAAGCAAGATTGTGAATTCTCATGAATTTGAGAGTATTAGTGTGGGTATCAGGGCCAGACCAAAACTCACTACTCCGTTTCTCTTTTCTTTCTCTTTTGCTCTTTTCTTCTGCAGTTAGCTTCTACTTGCACACCTCTTTGGAATTTCTTTATTGAGCATCTCAGAAACATCAAATACACAGAACCATAGCAATGTATTATGACTTTTTTGTTATATCTAAAGAGTAAATGAAAAGAACATCAAGAAGGATCAGACTGTGAGACTAATTTGCAAAGGTGAACCTCAATTTGCTCCACTGCTTTTGGGATGCTGTGGTAACACATTGTATCCTAGTATGGGAATTCAAACATTTTGAATGTTGTGCACAAATACATGCACACACTCTTGAAAATATTTATAATCTAACATCTGAGCTTGTTTTTCTAAATTTCAAATTGCACTTATTAGAAGAAAGATTTGTGTCAAGATTGTGAACTGGCAGTTGCAATTGGATTGTTTAAAAGTGTGAACTGCTGCAGATCTAGAGTTTGTTTGGTTTGTCTGTAATCTTGTCATATTGTTTGATGAGGGGCAGAAGGGTTAATATCCATAGGTCTGTGGAGCAGCAGAAGAGCTAGTGTAGTTTGTGTTTCTGAAACAAGACCCCAGAAGAGTTCTAATGAAATGATCCCAAAAAAGCAGTGTGTAGTTTATTTATAATAAATATAAACATACCAAACAAACATTATTTCAGGTTGCTGAAAGTCAAAAATCAGTCTAAACCTCTCCAAACTTTCTATCTTCTAACTTTATCCCAAATTACCTGTCAACAAGGCCAGTACAGTCTGCATGCAGTCTCTAATTGGCATAACATCATCTGCAGGAGAGACTGAGACTACAAAGCCATGCTGACTGTTTTGAGTGCTCCTTTTAAAACATTACACATGTTCAGGTCAACGAACATCCAGACAGAAGCAGAAGTTTTATAGACAGAATAGATGAGAGTAAGGAATGGAATACATTATTTGAGGATGATATTTATGCTCTGTTCAGCTTTTCATCTGTTCTAGAGAGAGATTTTAAGGATCAGAAATCTTGTGAGCTTATGAACAAGATTTCTACAGTCCAAAAAAATACCACTCTTTGTGTTTCTTTTATAACTAATTTAAGTGTTCAATAGTAATTATATCACTTACCTTTCAAAGAGGTTTATTACAACACAAAAACTGCTGCTTTTCGGTATTCACATCTTTACCAAGCTTCACTCTTCCAATCATAGCATTTTGCCTCAGTTTGAATTGAAAGGAATGTCAGGAAGAATCACGAGAATGGCTCTTTCAATTATTAATTTGCATCGTGCGTATGATATAAACTTTCTCCTCATTACTGCCTCTCTTACCCCATCTGAGTTTGCCTTTTCTATTGCAATGTTATTCTTTTAAAAGTGGGGAAGGTTTCTATATGTTTCTTTAATTTTTTCTCCTCTTTACAAACCAGATCTGCTATATTGGTAGTTTGTATTAGAAGATGAAGTATCTTATTTTCCCAGAGGAATCAGTAGGCCTGATTTTTAAAGTACCAACCAGGAATTATGGGAGCTCTTCAGGCACTAGAACTTAGCAGAACATATTAAAAATCTGAGTAAAGGAAAACATTAAGTCCTGGTGCCAAAAGAAGATCTCCTTTCTTATCTCTAGGAGCAGCAGTCTTTCTTTGCTTTTCAAATTATTTTCATTGTTAACCATTTCTATCTTCATTTCCCTCTTTCAAAAGCACCTTTCAAACTGCAGAAGCTAGACCTATTTTTTTCTCTCTGCTTCTTGGGTAGTGTAGATTTGAGGATAATATAAATATTTTCCAAGACAGATAGGAGATTTTGTGATTAAGAGAAAAGGTTCATTTCCCCTTACAGAACCTCTCTGAATCCTGGTCTATCTCACTAAACGGAACTCCTGAACAAGTATCGCTGAACTACTGCAGAATGTGAAGGACTCTATAAGCTGTATCTGACCCAGAAAAGCCGCATGGATTGCAACTTACTTTGACTTACTGAAACATTATGTCATTGTGAATTTTGTGGCTTGGCTTGCTAATGTATGCTAAGCATTTTTTGATCAGCAGATGGAAGGGTAATAACAATACTTTGCACTTATATTGTTTTGTATTAAAACAATAATTGGAACACGGTTTTAATTGTGTTAATATAATAATATAAACTTGTTGCAGTAGAACCTCATAGCCATAATATCCGTAGTGAAGTGATGGTGAAAAGGCTGCTTCCCTGATGAAAGTATTGTGAGAAGCCTTGCTTCTCTTCTGTGTATCTTAACTGTTTTCAACAATAGAGTGTAAAATAGGAAAAGGCTATTTTTCACTGTGTATTCCACAGTGATGTTTAATATGGCAACTAGTTATGAAATAAAAGGCAAGTAGACAGCTCCAGATTCTTGTTTGACTTATTTTCCATACTAATTTAGCATTCTAGCATTTAACTCTGGTTATACCTTGCTTTTTTCTTTTGCTTTGGCGCAGTAAAAAGGTGTGAGCTGTAATCATTTGCCTCGAGTCAGTTATAAAGTCTTAACTATCAAGGGAAAAGACCACTTTTATAATTGAAAAAAAGGTATGTGTGTGATATTATTTCTTCCCAGAAGTGATGTTTTGAAAGTAAAAGTATACAGCATGGGGACAATTTACTGCCTGTGTTAGGTGGCAGATGAAGAGAGGGACTTGAGCCAAGGTCTCGGTTATATAAACTTATGGTTTCTAGAGGTGGGGAAATGTAAATCCTTCCAGTGGCCCTCCGTATGAAGAGTTGACCCAGAAATTTGGATACAAATACTCCTTTGCAGTGATTGAAATCCATTCTGTATCCTTTATCATGAGGTCAGCTGTACGTCAGTGGTGTCCAAAATTAAATTTAGAAGATGTTATGAAACAAAACAGAGCGTAGATCTTGTGTGTGAATGGATGAAAGCACTCTATTCACGCTGTACCAGTCACGAACAATCAATGGTTGTAGCACTGGTTTTGAAGTATTTTTCATGAGTCCATCTTCTTGTTTCACTTAGCAACTATTTTCTGAACACAATTAAAGTCAGGAGGTGAAATTTAATGAGGATTTTAAATGTCATTCTTAAAAAAAATAATGTCTGTGATATGCTTTCCACTTTTTTCATCCATTGGTCAATTTTCAGCAAAGACAGTGATGCTGCTGAATATTTCAAGGGAATTGCTGGCTTAACAGAGGATGGAGATCCAAACTAATGTCCTTAGATAGTCAGTATGTTCATAACATTTGTAGCTATTCCTGAGCTCTCTTTTCCCAATAGCAGTTTTGGGGGCACAATGAACAGTGGATAGACAAAGGGTCTAGGAACTTGCAGGAAGTGCAAGCACATACAAGAACTGAAAGTAAAGTTATATTTAGAATTAGCACTCAATGAAAAGAGTGGACAGCAATAGTCTGATCCAGCAAAAACAGCAAGCATGGGCATAGTGCCATTCTATGCTGCTTTGGCATTATACCTGTTTCATTCGGAACCAAACTGTAGGCATACTGTGGAGAGCCCATTGCTACCTGGAACATGATAGGGGAATGGCAGCTTCATTTTGCCCATTGGCTCATAGAGCAGACTGGCATACAGGACCTGGTCAAGCTAACCCTTTGGGAGGTTGCAGGAGATGCTGATACAATCAGTCAGCAGTTTGGGTTAGTCATGGACACTTTTTCTTCTTTGCTTGCTGCTTCCACAACACATTTCTCTCCATCTTTCACTGTTTCTCAAAAACCTCTTATTTTTTGATCCCTCAGATTTTTCTATGTCCTTTGATCACTTCCCGGTTCTTTTCTGTCACTCCTGTTTCTTCACTTTTTCCTTGTTTGTGGATCCTTTTAATGCAATCCACATTTATTTTGTTCCATGCTACTTTCATCCGTAAAAAAATGTAAAACAAGTATTTTAAGATACAGGCTGTTCTTTCTGACTGAGCCCTTGATTAAGCCATCTAGGAGATCTTTGTCAGGCTGCCATATGGTATAGTTTTCTCCTCACATGGGTCCTGGTGCTTTTCAGGCCATGATCTGCAGCAGTCTCTTCTCCCTTAGACTTTTTGACATGGTTTCTAAAAGCACTGTGTTTCAGCAAAGGAGAGTTTTCATTCAGATTACACTGCACTTTAAAGACCCATATGGAATCTAAAATTTTCCAGTTTTTTCTCAGTTCTGAAGAAGCATTCTGGGTTTACATACAGAAAGAATAGCTAGTAAAAAAAAAAAAAAAGAAACAGAAACAGACAAAAGTACCTGTTTGCTCATTCATACCTCATTTTATCCATGCCTATGGACCACTCCTTAAGCCCATGTCAGAATGAACCAGCTGTCTCTAGGATACATGCAGGTTTTTCAGCAAATCAGAACATGCCTTTTATTTTAAGAATTTTAAAAAACCCTTTTTATTCTGCTCCTGCTCTCTTCTCTTTCATCCTCCAGCACATATATGCACAAGGCAAAAAAATACCACGCTTTTTTACTCAAATTGGTGTTTAAAGGCCATTTCTTTTTTAACTTCCATACCCATTTACCAAGTGGCCCTGATCCATTTAATGTGTTTTCATCCTGATCCAAACTATCCTACCAGATAATTTGTTGTTTGGTTTTGTTTTTTATTTGTGAACCCCTCTCCAGACCTGAAAAATGCATTTGTTCCAGGTGATAACCATCTTTTGGCAACATTTATTTCATGAAAATTAACATGGACCTGTGTCATTTCAAGTAGATTCACAAACAGTTCCCAATAAAATTTGAGTTAAAGACTCCTTTTAAAGATAAGGAAGAGACACAGACCTCTGTGTTTCATTGTATTTTCCAATCTCTCCACATCTGTTTAGATAGAGATTTGTGTCAGTCATTGAATTCCACCTGTCTCCTCCATCCATTACTCATTTCAGTCCCCACATCTCATGCCAGGAGTTGCATCCATGAAACCCTCCTCAGCCCTCTGGGCTGATTTTATTCACTGTTTCTGTTTGGTTTTATGAACAAATGCTTTGCAGCATCTATAAATCAGTTTGTAGAACAAGGCAAGTGCCAGTGAAGTACAGCAAGGAGTGGTGTGGAAGAAGGAAGAGGCAAGAAAAAGTTCAGTGAGTTCAGGCTTCTTGTGTTACTTTAGTCTATCCAAGTATATGCCACTGCAACATGGATCACAATAAGGCTGGGATCCCTAACTGTAATGAACAAGAATTACAATTCTTTTAATTTGTAAGGCAGCTCATTCAGGTGCAGCTACATGATTATGATGGACTGTGCCATCTAAGCTGCAGAAGGCAGCTGTGTTAGGGGATGCTAATCCACTGCTGTATACAAACTACTCATAGGTTCCACCTTACCATTTGCACACTTTTAATTTCATAGTTCTGCTTTCTTGAGGAGCAAAATCTCTGTCTTACTCAACTTCTCCTCTAGTCCTCCTGGGTAACTTCATGACACACTTTCAAAGTCCTGTGGAATTAGTTATTACTAAGTTGGAGAGACAAGTATCTCTCCCTGAATGTGCTGCATAATTCCTCCATTTAGAGCTAGAGCATATTGATCAGCACCAGGTTGGCCTGTATTGGTCCTACATCAGTTTGAAGAAAAAGCTAGTCTCTGCCACTTATCCAAGTTAAAAAAATCCACCACCACATGTAAGCACAATTGAACACATATAAAACAGATAAAACTAAAAAGAAGTGTTTCCAAGCAGGTAAGCTGAACTTGTCTTGTACAAAACTAAAGACAGAAGAAACTTCCTAATCAACTCATACCAAATGTTCAATTAATGCCTTGTGTCTGTTGGTTGCAGGTATCACCTCCTGCCTCAGAATAAAAGAAAAAGAGGAGACATGAGCCTATAAATGCAAAGTTATGTCCAAGTCTAACAGAGAAGGCAAGCAAAATGCAAAGCAATGCAACACTGTACTTCTGGGTTCTCAAATGCCTTGCAAGAAACTTAATCAGAGGTGTTAATTGCACCACTTGTGTAAAGGGAGTGAAATAGCGCCAATTCCTGTGCTAACAGTAACTGTTTCTTCTCTAACTAGTTTAACAGGTAGGTAATTATAGTAATAACAGAGAAGCTGCTAGTGATCCCAACACCTCTTATGACAAAAGATCTCTGGGACCTTTCTAAAGTTATGCTGACTCCGTTGTTTGCAGCGAGTGTTTCAAAGGTGGCACAGGAAGCATCCTAGAGCTGAAGAAATGTATTCTCTTTCTCTCATGGGATCCAGCTCAACAACAACTTGAGAACTAAAATGCTAGGAACAGGTTTATGTGACATTTGTATACTATCATATTAAAGAGCAGAAAGTGAACTGCAAGAGTTGTATTACTGTTCTCATGTCCAATATAGAAAAAGAAACTGACACTTAAAATCTTTCTATATATTCCACAGATCTTTATTTTGCTGCTATGGAGTGTTCCAGCATGCTGTAGGCTGAGAACACGTGCTGTGCGTGCACTGGAGACCTAGTCAAAAAATGCATTCAAAGCTAATTGAAACTTACATTGTACAGGACTTCTTACAGTCTTCCTTTCTGCATCATTTGTCTCCAAACCCTCTCCAATGCTAGGGATTTTTTTTTACCCTCAGCATGAGCTAGTTAGATAAGAGCAAGCTAATAAGCAGCAATAAATAACTGTGTGTAGTCTGTGGGCACTGTGTGCAGTTTGTGACAGCCATGCAAATGGTGTAAGCTGTTTATTTCTTTTGTACTAGTATGGTGTCACAGCAACTGAAAATAGCCCTAAAAGTGGTAGTGGTCAGGGCACTGGCCACATCTTACTTCCTTTTCACTTTCCGCTGGCGAAATACGGGATTGTTCTGATTAATAGCAACATGCAGAATTAATTGAGATCCTTAACCTTCCCAAAGAAGGCATGGGGCAGTTAAAAGAGAATAAAGGGTCCTCAGCCAACTGAGGGGGAAAGAGAATGCTCTCAGTATTAGCCTCAGCTGTAAGGTTTAGGCTTTTTCAATTTGATGAATTATAAATCTTTATTAAAGCTCTAATTAATAAATAAAAGAACAGGTTATATAGCAAAAGGGAAAGGGGGGAAACCAAAGATGCCTTCAGAAGCCGAACATTGGCACCAATGTCGCATCAGTCATTGTCACAGTCATCTATGGCCTCATCATCGGTTGTGTCTGACACACTTTGGCAGCCCTCCAGGGTGTGCAGCATGAGCAAAGGTGCTGCAGTTAATTTTGATTGACATTAGTCTTTCAGCATTTTTTACACCAATCTCCTTCATTGTTCAATGGCAGCATTATCCTCAGCACTAAGTGAGTTCTTGGGATTATCATGTGATATCTTTGCAGAACGTCAGCATTAAGATGTCCGCTCTCAGGCCTCTACTTGAAAGGTGTAAATCTTTCCCTTTGTTTATCTTATTATCTTAATTTATTAATTTTTCCATCCGTCTTGCATTTTCAAATGTTTTGCTGAATTGCTTATGAAAGCAAAAGGCTAATAACACTTGCTGTAGCTAGGCATGATGAAGCAGGCAGGCACTGTGTGTTATTTCCTATGTCATTTCATCAGTAGAAAAGATCCATGTCTCATACACTAGCAGTACAAGACTGGACTTCTGTAAGCGGAGTTTACCTGACATGGAAAAGAAGGAGTTGAAGTTTTATGGGATGCAGATTGCCAAATGTACTGTGATCAGGGATGTTTCCTTAATCCAAAGTTTTAGTGCGTTTGAAATTGTTCTGTATTACTCCTCCTGTGTATGGTATTTCAAGTATCAAGATTTTTCAGTCACGGTATAGAAGTGCATGCCTAGGAGAGCAGCAAAAATAGTTTGACCTCATGTCAGCTGCTTTTAAGTGAAGAAGAACAAAATCCATAAAACTAGTTACATATCTAAGCCCCTTTCATGTCACTGAGAATTTGGCACCTGGATTAGACCACATGGCTGCTCACTTACTCCCCTACCCACTCACCACCCAGGACGAGAAGGAAAATTAAAAGAAAAATGTAAAACCCTATGGGTTGAGATAAGGACAGTTCACTTGAACATCACAAAGAAAGAAGAAACAACAGTAATCCTAATGAAATATTGTACAAATCAAGTGATACGGAATGCAACATCTCGCCACCCAGATGGTACCAGCCTCCTAGCCAGCCACCCTAAACTACCCACTCTTTCTCAGCCAGTTCCCTCCTTATATATACCAAGCATGATGTCAGCGCGGTATCTAATATTTCCTTAGCTGGTCCAGTTTGGCTATCCTGGCCATGACCCTGCCCAGTCCCTTGCTAAAATTAGCCCTATCCTAGTTGAACCCAGGACAAGAAGTTATTGTCTACTATAAGGCGGTTTTGTGTGTGTTTTTTAATTTGATGAGAATTTGAGCATATGTCAAAAGCGATCTATGCTGAAGATGTTCCTGGGTAAAAACAAACCAAATTAGTATTGGAGTTTAGCTAACAAAAACTAACTTTCCTGCCTGAAACATGTTTTAATGACAAGAATAAGACTTTGTTTACTGATTATTCTCTACAAATAAAAAATGTAGTAGTTGAATTTCTTCTTAACCAGCATTACCAACTGTGCAGTTTAGCAAGAATCTGTAAGTCAGGGACAAAATAAGTGGACTCGGACAGCATCTGTATAACTTAATTTGTGATTTAGAGGCTATGTGTTACACAGAGTAACAGGCAAAAGTTACGCAATGTGTTCTTTCAGACTGGAGAGAGGAAGAACAATGTCTCTCTCCTGGCTTACTTTCCTTTATTGGCAAGTTACCATTATAAACCTGATCTGTTTTGAATACTGGTACCCTCTAGTGTTCACTCATAGTAAAACTTGTAAAGTATGTTCATGGAAGCCAGTTCTTGGTTTTTAAAGGATTTTTTTTCCCCAATGCTTGTCTATGCCAGAATATTCTTTTACAAGATACATGTATTTCTTTGTTTCTGTTGGAGACTTTCCACCTAATGTCTCCACCGTACATTGCGGTGTAGGCATAAGGACAGTCATGGGACAGCTGGTCTCTGTTTCTGCTACAGTGTGAGTTACTGAGATGCGAAGGGACTTGATTGCTGAGGATGTTTCCTTCTTCCTCTGGGCTGTGGTTGCTAGTGGGAACATGCATTCTCTTGGAGAATGTACCTGCAGTCAAAGGAATGGAGTGTGATCACTTCACAGACCTGATTTGGATCATCAGTCCATAGCCATGGTAAATTAACCCCAGGAAAAAAAATTATTGAAAGTATTCCATTTTGTTTGTCATCGCAGAAAATAATTGGGTGGCATACCTTCACTCTATTCCCCTCTTAAATAGCCCCTGATTAACTCCAGTGGTTTTACAGGTGTAATCAACAGTAAGTTCATTCCTAGAGATTAAATTCTTAGTATCCTCTTAAGTCACAGATCAAAGCCATCTGAAATTATTGCCCGGTAAAATTACAATAGAAAACATAGAAGTTGGTTGATCTGTGGTGTTTGGTTACCATCTAAGGATTCACCTATTCACTGATAATATCCAGATGCTGTGAGTAGGAAGATTAATTTGCAACAGTGTTGGTGCTGTGAATTATAATACCTTTGTAAGATGAAGTAGAAGCGTGGAGAGTGAACAGTGGTAATGTAAATATCGGTGAGGGAAAAGTAAGGAAATTATGTGAGGAAGAATTTTAAAAGTCACGATGAAGTTAATACAAACAAAATTAATGTCTTTGTGATAATTTGAAATATGTGAAGTGTTTCTCTGCAAGAAACTGTCGCTTATGAACAAGAGTTGTTGGCCAGCTCTAAAACTCTTCCTGCTTGCTTGTCAACATGGGTTGTTTCTGGCAGACATCTAAAGTGGATGTTCAGTAAAGTCTGTAAGTGTTGGCTGCAGGAAAGATGCTAGTCTACTTCTTAAATGTTGGTTTGAACCTGTAACCAGAGTTTCAACCAGTTTGTCTGCTGCAGTTTGTGACTTCCTTTCTGGAGAAAGGAAATTGTTTTGATGTGTGGCACTGTTGTAGCATTGCATTGCCCTTTGTTTGGGCTGGGCCAGGTGCCATGGGCTAAGGAACCCTGAGTTGTCTTTTGAGGCTCTGTGTTGTTTTGGCATTTCTATTTTGTAAGATGTCTTGGGTTTATGTCTGTTGGGGTTTTAGTAGCAGGGGTAGGACTGCTGGCTTGTGTCTGGTGGGGCTTTGGTGGTGGGGGAGGAGGCTGCTGTCATGGCCCCTGTAAGAAGCTTCAGGAGAGCTCCTCTGGCTCCAAGGTGACCCCACCTCTGACCAAGGCTGAGCCAATCACACCTCCATGATAAACATATTTAAGAGGGGAAACCACTTAAGCAAGGGCCTTTTGTTTTGGGAACTCCCTTTTGTTTTGGACAGGAGTGGGACAGAGATAGAGACATCCCATGTGGATACCCAGGTTAGTGAGGACAAAGGAATTAATCTCCAGGTTAGTGGGGAGATGCTCTGGAGCAGCTATTTCGCTTCAGCCCATGGCAGATTGAGTCCTTGCAGTCCTCAGAGATCGCTGCTGGAGAAAAGTTCCATATGCAGCCCAGGGAAGAGCCCATGCTGGAGTGGGTGACAGATCCTGGAAAAGGTCATGACCCTGATGGAGACTTGTGCTGGGGCATTGCATCACTGAGAAAACTGCAGGCCATGGGACACCTCCACACTAGTTGCAGAAGTTCATGGAGGACTGTCTCCCATGGGAGGGATGCCACATTGCCACATGGGAGGACTGTGAAAAGTTCCTCCCTTGAGGAAGAAGGATGTCCAGAAGCAACATGATGTGGACTGGGACTGACTGCAACCCCTGTTCCCTGTCCCCCACACTGCGCCATCTGTGGGGGGAGGAGGTAGCAGAGCTGGTCCTTGGAAAGAAGGGAGAGGTAGGGGGAAGGTGTATTTAAGATCTGATTATTTTTCTCACTGTCCTACTATGATTTGAATCGGTGAGGTGGTAGAGGTTTTGTTGTTTAAAATAAATTGGTTTTGGTTCCCCAAATCGAGTCTGTCTTTTTCTCATAACCACAACTGGTGAGTGAGCCCTCCCTTCCTTTCAACCCTTAAGCCTTTTGTTGTATTTTCTTCTTGGAGTGAGGGAGCGGCTGTGTGGTGCTGGTTGCCAGCTGGGTTTAAGTTATGACATAAGGGCATTCATATAATCTGATTTTATGCTTGTAGATTTCAGGTGCCTTGATTAGAGTGGTAGGAACATTGTTTGATCAACTGAGCATCCACAATAGACTATGCAAATGTCCATGTAAGATACTTGCCTAGTCCATTTAACATGTAGGGAGACGGAAGTTACACAGGGAGGAAGACCTTAGCACTGGAAGGCTGTAAGTGCTGCACGGTGAGCTAGGCCGCATTCATCTCATGAACAGAGCTTAATATTTTGATAGTTCCAATATCCTTTCAAGAGGTCTTGAGACATCTTTGGCTTCTGTCTTTCAAATGGTTTCTGAGAGATTTAATGAGTAGGTTTAAAAAAAAAAATAAAGCAAAACCATTTAGTTATTTGTCTTTACTTTTTGGGTCAAATAAGGTTTAATTCAGCAAGCATTCACTTTATGATTTAATAGTAATATTGAGGTTTTTTCAGTTTTAGTGAGCAAAGACTGGCAGATACATTCCTCTTTCTATAGAGCAGGAACTGAGGCACAGAGAGATGAAGTGGTTTAACCAATGGGATGCAATAAAACAGAAAAGGAGTTTACATGTCCTTTGTCCAAAGATATCACACAGAGATAATCTGACCCTCTCTAGTGATTCCCAACCAAAGCCTAGGTGATTCTTTAAAATTTATAACTATGTATGAAAGTTATACTTTAGAAATCATGCATATTAATGCTTTTCCTTCCTTTGTTAGTGATTGGAGTGATAATATTTTAGAACAAGTATTAAAATATAATCAGTGAACTGATGATTGAATAAATATTACTGGTCCAGCTCCACATGTAGCACAATTAATGTGACAAATATATCCTCATTTCCAGCACATACAAAGTCCTTTGTTATGCAGGTATGTTGGAATTCTACCCTGGAAATCTACTTGTTATTCAAAAATATTTTATTAATATATGAAAAGGGTGGGGGTTTTAATAGTTTGTATTTTCCTTGTCAAAATTTTACCTTCGAAAGAAATTTCTTTAACCTGTTTCCTGGCTGTGAGGAGTAAAATTCAACCTTTGGATGAAGACCAGTTATTAGATCTCTGCTTGTTTTACAATAAACTCTACAGCGTCTTTTTATCAAAAAGTACTATGTACTTAGTGGACACCCCTCCAGGTGAAGGCAAACTGTGCCCTACACTCAGATGCTATGGGAATGGAAAAGAAAGCGTTAGCGACATCTATCGTGGCATACCACTTGGCTGCCTTGGACTCCAGTTCGTACTGAAGCTCCAGCATATCAGGGACAGCAGCGCTTATCGGTGGCGTCACTTCGTTCAGGCCACTGTCAGTTTCCATTCCCCGTTACTTTTCCGCACCAGCCAGATAGGACTGTTGAAAGGTGAATGGGTCCAGTGGATGACTTCTTGTTTCTGCAGCTTCCGAACCATTTCCTCTATGGGGCGCAGAGCATCTCGGTTAACCCGGTACTGCCGACGGTGAACTATGGATGTTGCAACGGGCACTTTCTGATCCTCCACTTTCATCTGGCCCACAGCCAAAGGGTCATCTGAAAGTTCCACTGAAGTAGACAACCAGGTAACGTCATCTGCCTCCATGGTTGCAATACCAAAGGCCC
>NW_010422890.1:0-3440 GCF_000710305.1 Buceros rhinoceros silvestris
GGGGACCTGGCAGTGCTGGGGAAACGGTTGGGTTTGATAAGCTTAGAAGTCTGATCCAACCCAAACAATTCTATGATTCTACGTGCTCCAGTGGACCTGATCCACATGAGATGGTCTGGATTTACAGAGCATGCTCTACACGCTGCAGTGTGTCCACAGTACTCGTGTCTGGGAAAGATGACAACTCCACTTGTACACAGCGATTCTATTTGTGTGTGCCTGTACCTGGAGCCACAGCTTCTCCGCAGGACACAGAGGCGTTTCAGAGCTGCGTAGATTGTTACAACTGAGAACGTCTTGAAGTCTTCAAAAGACGGGATGTACTGCGTAATTGTTACTTCATTTCTGACAAGCTGTTTGCCATGCTGTCCTTTTCCTTCCACAAACTCATTTTTTTTCTCCCTTCCTGACTTCATTCCCACGTGTCCCGGGTTCAACATGGAGGAAACGGATGCTCTCCTGTCTAACATTCCTCAAGTCCCTGCACCAGCCCCCCTTTCAAACTGCGACACCACCCCATTCCACCTTTCACCATCTTTCAGGACATGCCACAGGGATGGTGAGACAACCAGACAGCTACTAGCAGGGCTTCTTCGCTCCCGCTACACGTGTTGCAGCAGCCAGACGTTTCCTTGCTTCCCTTTAGGCATTGTTCTGCACCACGAGTCTGAGCGCTCTCTGTGCTTCATCCCCTCGGCTCCTGATTCAGTCTTCTGTCTCTCTTCTTATTTTTTTAAAAAAAACAAACCCACAACTGTGCTGTGAGAAGAGTCATCACTTATGGTAAAGGGAAAAGATCAGATAGATCCTTCTGACGTGGGGTCAACACAGACGAAGCACCTCCTGGCATCTGGTGACTGGTGGGAAGCAGAGCACTGGGGCTACAAATCGCTGGGAAAAGACAACGCCTGGTGTGAGGTGCCATCTCCAGTACCCGCTGGCACCTCAGGTACGTTAGAAAGCTGTCTTTGCAGTCACAAGGGCTGAACTTCCACATTCTGCTCTGCACAAAGCCAGCAAGCTGCAGTGCCAGGAGAGGCCTTGCTCCCCAGAGCAGGTTCTAACAAAAAGCAAAGCAGGCAAAGTCTTTCCTGCTTTTTTCTGCTTGTTTTTTTTAAAGACCTTTTACATTGACTTCAAAGGGAAAATACGCTATGAAACACTTTCTCAACGTATTTATAAACAGCAAATTGTCACTTTTTTCTTAAACAAGGTAAATAAAGCCATGAAAGACACAGCTCAGACCCATCACAGCCACGCTGCCTTTAATTCAGAGGAAATGTTTCACACTGCATCTTCAAAACAATTTTACTAGAATCCTGTCTGGCAACCAGACGCTCTTGGAAACAGTAACCGTACCTCTCTTTAAATCGTTAAATGTCAGAGCTGGCTTATATTCACAGCGGAACTAAATGATGAACAGCACCGATTGAATGACCTTTATTGAGTAAACAATTTGTGGCAGTCTCTGGTGAAGCCTTTCCATTGAAATGACTTCAGATTAGGCGATACGTTAGAATAAACACTGCCAGTACCTGACAGTACAGGGAACATTCAAAATAGCGCTTTATTTCCCCCTCCTCCCTAAAGCCTGGCGCTTTGTTCCCGTGCCCCTGCTAAAGGAAAGCCCGAGGCTGCTTGAAACATTCAGAGGTTTCTTTGAAAATGATCCACATGCAAGAGACACTGAGAGTGAGGGTCTTCTTCCTGCTGCTCCTGCGTGGTGTGCACCGACGGTGGAAGAAACTGGTTTCTGGGGTGGGGGCCGGCGGGCGTCGGGAGCTGGGGCCACGGTGAGCTTTTCCCCCACAACACCTGAATCGCTTGCAAACGGACTTGGTGCAAGCGGAGTCCCTGTGCTTTGGGGTACGGTGGCAGTGCTTCCTCAGCGTGTCAGGAGCGCTGGGGTGGGTGTTCGTAGTAAACAGCAAACTCGTTGCAGTCACATTCCTCTCCCAATCCCTTCTGCTGGCAGCGTGGCAGTGTCTTTTGGGAATCGCGCCCCAGGGTCCATTGCCACGCTCTCTGCAGGACGGGCCAAGGACGTGAGGCCATGTCTCTCTCCTCCTGCTGCCGTTCAGGGCACAGGATGAACACGGGAGTAACTTGCTACGCCAGGGAAGATGCTGCTGCGTTTGGGTGCACCTTTCCAAAGGCCGATGTGTCTTTGGTCAGCCTGCAACACAGTGTTTAAATGGCATGGTTTGTTTTTCTGAGCGTAGGCAACGGTTCATTCCGCAGGAAGTGTCTCCGCAGGCACCAGGCGCTTTCAGAAGGGTGTGAAAGCGGCAAACCAGCCTCAGAGCGCAGCTCTCAGACAAGCGGCGAGAGCACAGATGGGAGGCAGAGCCCAAAGCCCACAGGGAATGAGCAACAGAACCGGGCATGTGTTCTCCTCGACGGCGGCTGGGTAGAGGCTGTGTGCTTGGTAGCGGGCTCTGATGCTGCGTTTCAGCGCAGGCACGGGGATTTTGATGCAGTTCAAGGAGCTACCGATTTAGTTAGTCACACCTCTGGGAGACTTCCATATGCTAAATGTTTGAGCATCTCGCTCTCTTATAGCATGTTCCTATTGTCATCGCGGGAGAAGATTGGAGTCTTCTTTTGTCAGTTATTTAAAACAAACTGGTGAAAAACAGGTATACTGAGCAAATGGGTCTGTGCTAAAAAGCTCCCCTCTCCAATTCTCTGCCACTAAATGGGAAATCTCCTTATATCCCTGACAAATTCAACGCAGAAAGTAACGAGCCCTTGTGTGTGGTACATAAATTATTTCTTTCTCAACTTGAAACCTATCAGTAAGTTTATCAGGTAAAGATAATTGGTTTAGACATGCTCATGCTCCTGATACTAATCTCGCTGTTCAACTCCTTCTATGGGTTTGCTCTTCATTAGCTGTCATACGCGTAATTTATGACCCGGTTTTTCAAAGCATAGAATTCTGTACATTGGGCCCATCTATCTGCCTTGTAAGTTTTGTTACAGAAAACGTAAGTACAAAGAGGATCAAATCCCATTAATGTATAACCGTGCACACCTCGAGTGACCACAAACGCAGGACACACCCCCTGCACCCCAGTATGGTCCCTTAGCGGCGCTCCAGCTGGGTGGACAGGACGTGGAATTGTGCGGCTGATTTTTCCAGTAAGATCTGTGTGTGTGTTTGGTGACCAGAGGTGGGTAGTGTTCATCTCACTGCGCCGTGCAAGACTGGGTGCCTTTGGCAGGACGCTGTCAGTGTCCGGGCTCAGGTGGCTGGGTGACCTGCTAGAGCTCTGGAACAGCTGAGGACAAAGAGCTTGTGAGAGGAAAGCTGCAGGGGAGCGAAGGGGGAAGTAGGAGCCTGCCCCAGGCAACACGTATGTAACACGTTGGGATGTAAGCGAGGAGGTGAGAAGTGGATATTAACAGAGCTTCCTGCAGCTACGCTTCCATATGGT
>NW_010422890.1:3557-21516 GCF_000710305.1 Buceros rhinoceros silvestris
GCAGCTGTCTGCTTGCACCTCTCAAAACCACATTTTTCTGTTCCAGCTCAGAGCTGATTCGTTCAGAGATGCTCTCCAGGCCAAAGCATAAAGAAACAAAGCCTTGCTTTCTACTAGGGTTGTGATATTTTAAGCAACAGGTAAAATATGAAAAAAGCTTCTAGGTGACTGAGCAGTCTAACTTCCTTTCTCATCAGATTTCTTAGAACAATGTTGAATTGGTCTTAAGCTCTATTTGAGTAAATGTATCTAATGTGAACCCATATTTCTTTATTTTAGAGGATCCCGGTGTTTGTTAGGAAAGGCAGAAAATGAGCACTATTGTTGTTACACTTTTCTCTTCAACCACGGAGGCTGGCTTGTGAAGCTGAACAGTCAGCAGTAGTGTTGGCAGAATTAACTGCCAGTGTAAAGGAGACACCAAAGGGGAAGGATATTAAGCGCCCTGAAGAATTGTTTTTCCTAATACCTGATTCTTTCATAGACTCCTAACAGCACCGCTGAGCAGACTATCCTTCGGTTTTGTATCTTAAAAGTCTGCGTGATGGTTTACGCTCTCGGATTGCAGAACGTTACCTTTTAGATCTTCACTAATGTCTGCTGGAAATACTGTGTTTGCTTTTGATGAAAGAAAGAATTCTTCTGTGTGTGCTCCTTGGTTTTCTTCCAATCTGTCTCTTCAGTCACCCTGGCTTTACTTTGCTATGCTTTAGCTAAGCATTTTAAAGTAATACATATGAAACGGATTTGAAATTGAAACATGGAATAAATTTGGGAGATTTTAGGAAGGTTTTGAATATTAAATGCCGCTAAGAGATGTTTGCTGACACCTGTCTTTATTGGGTGACAGAATATATTGGATAACAAAGTTATAAAGAATTATGAAATAATGTAATATTTGGAATTGAGCTGCTCTTCTGGGCATAAAAATACATCCACTTCGGATGTAGTTTCAACAGTTCTTGTTTGTCTCCGTTTGTATCTGGCACAGACATGACTGAACCATCTGTGTACCCATACCGGTAAGGACCACTGCCCCCCAGCTTTTCTGCAGAGCCAGGACAGCTGGCAGTGCTGGCAGTCCACAGCCGTCGCTCTTGAGGCCGCCCCGTCTGCTCCCTGCAGGAGTCATCCCCGTGAGCCGCTAGCCCGAAGTCTGTGAGGAGAGAACCAAGCCCAGAGAGCACCAGAAATGACGCCTTACCTTGGAATGTGGCTGTGACAGGACAGGACTTTCTGCTCCCTCTGTTTCCGCGGCCTGGATGTAAATATCTCTTCTACATACTCTGGGGAAGGGAGGAAAGTTGAAGTATAGTATCACATATGGCACCATCTTCATCACGTTCCAGAATTCTTTAGGAAGCCACCTACTTCTTTTTATCCTGCTTTCCAAGAGCAGCTCTGTTAAAATACTTGAGATGGAAATCACAGCTGCATGTCCCTTGTGCTTAGTCATATTTTGACTCAACCCCCCTGAATGTTTGTGGGAAAATGTTGTACCACACCACATTTCCAACCCCCCCATTCATACAGCCGTGTAGCTGGGATCCAACAGGAGATGATCTTAGAGAAGCAGCTCCTAAACGTTTCACGAAGGTATGCACTCGCTTTGCAAACAAACGTGTGCTCCGTAACAAAGCAGGTTGGAGAAGTGAAAGCTACTCGTGAAGAGCTCTAGGTCATAGGCTGAGATTTCTGCCACCTCTTGGCTTTTCCCCTTAGAGTGTGGATATCAAAGATGCATGGTGATTTTTGCCATTTCTTCCTTTTGTCCCTCTCCTTCCTGCAGCCGTCTGCGCTGGCAGTATTTCTTTTGCCTCTAATTCCAGTACGATTGCAGTACGATTACAATATGACCTTTTGCCCCTAATTCCAATACCATGGATTTCAATATGATTTTTCAAATATCAAATTATGAAAGGGAGCAACATATTTCTCGCAATATTGGGTAGAAAACAAATGGTTTCCGTGGGGTGGGTTTTCTTCTGAAATGACCTGTACGCACTGCAGTTTGTAAGAGGAGTCCCTAAAGGCCCCACGTGCTGAGGCAGTAATGTAAGGAGAGGTTTCCAAAGTTCTGTGTAAGTGCGTTGGAGGTCATGGCGAGAATTGATACCTCACGCTCTGAGCGGGTGACCGGGAAGAATACAATGCTTTCAAACATATATTACTGTTGATGCTACTCCCAGAACTTTAAATGAAGGGCTCTGACCCTTCATTTGTGACCTGTTGTGAGATTGCAACATAGAGGCTGGATAAATTGAATTTATGCGTATTTCTTTCCAAACTCGACATAGGCAATAGAATAGCTAATATGTGCCATGCAATATAAGTTGCACTAGCATTTTTATTGCATAGTTAAGGGCAAAACATACCAAAGGAAGGAAAATAGCGTAATTCCTAAGTCTAGCATCGTGTCTGTTAGCAGGGGAAGTAGTCAAAGAACAATAAGTGCTTGCTTTGGAGAGCATTCTTGTCTGTGAATGCTCTTGTCTGTGGCCTCAACTTCTGTTCAGCAGTGCAGCGCGTCTGGTGTTGGCTCCGGTACGCAGGGTTCCTGTGGTCAGAAAACATCGTTAGAGAAACCCAGAGCTGGAGTGTTGCGGTTAATGACCTGAGCGTACTCTATTTCACGCTACCCACAGGACAATTAAACAGTTTGTTATAAAGCTATTTTTAATAGCTGCTGGACTTTTTCCCTTTGAGAGCGGCCCCCCAGTGGTTACAGGGCATCAGAAGCCCAAGGAACTTAGAGAAATTTAACCCCTTTTATCCAGTCCCAATGCCGTCTGGGTTCATGGCTGATGAAATCGCCTGACTCTTGGCTCTCCAAGTTAGATGGGCTTTGCCTGGATACAAACCCCGGTGGGTGCAGGGCGGAGGGTGCTGAGCTGTCTCGGCATCCTCAGTTTCGTTCTTGTCCTTCTGGGGACATTTCATTTCAACCCTTCAAAATCTGAAACTCAAATCTCTCACAGGGGAAACACAGAGAAGTTTTTGATAACACAAACTCATAAAGTCTTTGATACTTTCTCATGCTGAGTGCTTGAAAACAGACTTCGTTAGGGAATAAAACCAAAACGGTTTGGCTGTAGCCTGAATAAACGGGCGATTCTTTCAAGCAAATATCTTTTGCAAGTCAGTGCAACTCTGAAGACACTGGAGAGAAACTCAGTAGAACAGTTTCTGACCATCTGTCCTTGGCAGGTGGGAGGAAAACAACACCCACCTGTGTACCACGAGTGACTGTAGTACTGTGGTTGTCGGGCTGGGGACTGCAGTTACGGCTTTAGCGTGACTTTAACGTGAACTAAACCTGATAGTCAAGATTCTTATTGCATTTATTATATACTTTATACCTGCAGTAATTAACTTATGGCATGAATTAAACCCGTAATTTGTCTGATGATCTTCAGAGGAATCTTTGCAATTCTCCGAATTTATGGAAATAAATTACTTATGACAAACCATTGGAAAAAATGAGAGTTGTAAAATATGAAAAGGCCATTCCACTCGTTTTTTGGAGCTCCCTCTTGTGTACGGATACGTTAGGCGGGACAGCAACAGGTAATAACCCTATTTTCAACAATATTTTGGCTCGCCTGGTTTTGGGTATGTGAGTTTAAAGCCTTGGCTGTGTATGGATCTAAGTAGCAAGTATTTGTTACTTGCATTGATTTAATATTAACCATAAGATGCTTCTTTACTTGAAGGAATACTTAATGTGAGAAGAAACTGTTGTGAGTAAAATTAAATGGAGCCTTTATTCTACTGGGAAGAGTTTTGGCACTTTCCAGTCAGCTGGTACACCTGGGGGCTTCCACAATACAAGTACTGGGGGATGTGGAAATTATTGCTTCTGCTTGCCTTTAACTGAGACTTGGAAATAGAAATGATTTTGCAAAATTTTTATTAAGTAATGGCTGTAGAAAAGAACTCCGAGACTTGAAAGCATGAGATAAATCTAGTCACCATGTGATTACAATTAGATTAGCACTAACAACTTCATTACAGTTTTTGTAATATAAACACCCACAAAATATTTAGATATTTAAGAGCTCAGTCACTAAAATGATTGAGACCTCGCTTACAAGATTAGAGCCTTTAGCTTCTCTCTCTTACAGTTAAACTCTCTTCTTCAGTCTCTGAGATAAATCCTGGGAGATGGCAATCTTGAAACTCTTCTGTGGAAACTGGCTTGAATGCTGTTAGAACATAGAAAGGGTCATTTCCTTTTTATCCCTCTTGCTCCTATCGGTAGCTGTAATTTTAAACTGTAATTCCACTGCTAGCAGGGCCATCTCTTTACTTGGTGAGAAACGTCATCCCGCATCCCTGCTCTGCGTGTTCTGGGTACTAGAGTTAATGCAGGAAATTGGGGTCTCTTAGCTGCTGAATTTCAAATTCCCCGTTAACTCCCTCGTCTAAACAAGGCCATAGATGAACAAAACACCCAGCTTCAGGTGCATTTTAAAACAGCACTTCCAGGGCAAGGGAGTCTTGCATCTCCTCCCTGTGACTCCAGGAGCTTTCACAGAAACAAAGGCGAGGATGGATGCTCTCATTTAACCCAGCTCTGTTCATGCAAGCGTTGTAACTGTAAACATGTTGATCATTTTCACAAACGTTACACACCAGATATACCAACACCGTATTTATCGTTCATATACACATGCAAACAGACCCACACATACTCCTCGATAGGTGCCGACACGTACCTAAGGTGCTATCTAGAAGACAGAGTTTTAACGTGCTTCCTCCCACATCTCAAGACGTTAGAAAAACTTCTGCCGTCTCGTTAGAATCGTCTCCGTTTGGCTGTACATACATACAGACATAGCAGTTACTGAATCTGAGCCGGGTGTTCGTTTCAAAACTGGCGCCAGCTCTCTCATCTCTCACAACGAGGGTTGCACAGAGAGGCTGGTCTAAGCTGCTGTCGAAGTCTGGCTGTTAGTAGGTCGAGCAGGATCACGCATCTGCAGTCTAGCCCCAGTTTAATGGGATCCGGGGTCCAAGTGCTAGGAATCCAGAACCAACTCCTCTCCCAGGAGTGTTTGTTCAGTTGGCAACAGACCAACAGTAAGTCTCTGGTAACCGTGTGGCTCTCTTGTGCTCTCTTGGAATTACGACTGCAAGAGTTTTGTATTTTAAAGAAAAAGCTGTGGGTTTTGAGATCTTTTTTTTTTTACTGACATTCTGAATTTCCAGAGCACAAACCCAACAACCTAGGCTGTGTAGATTATACGCAATATACGGTTCTATTTTTCCTCTCGTGACTGCCTGTTGATTATTTCCGTAGTGGTAGCGATCAGCCGTGTGGTGTGGAGTGGTCTCAAACAAATGCGGATGATGCCCGTGAAACCTGGTGTTG
Source organism: Buceros rhinoceros silvestris (assembly GCF_000710305.1). Lineage (NCBI taxonomy): Eukaryota > Metazoa > Chordata > Aves > Bucerotiformes > Bucerotidae > Buceros > Buceros rhinoceros. Next base: position 8,932 of record NW_010422890.1, read on the forward strand.
CGCTGGGATCTCAGTCTGACTGACAGATACGTAAAATCTCGTGAAGACAGACAGCTCCCCACTGGCTCTGTGTCTGAGGAAGGTTCCTGTGCAATGTTTTAATTAAGGTTATTTATTTCTTTATTATGATGATTGCATTTTAATTGCTCACGAAGCACCCCAGGGGTGGAGGTAACTTATAAATTTTATATGACAGTAAGTAAAGGGAAAAGGTTGCCGGTTTAGAAAATAAACCATCAGCTCTATACTCCTGATGCAATTTAAGAATAAAAGCAGAAATGTTTTTTACCTCTCTCCCAGCTCTGCAAGCGAGCTAGCTGACATTCGTGCCTGTCCCTGCTGGGCTGTGAGGGCTCTCTCTGCTCTGCCTTAGCCGCTGCCCACTCGGGTTTTTCTGCTGCGGGGTCAGCGCGTTAGACCCCTGCGGTTTTGTTAACTGCTGTCGTGATTTCATTATGTTGGTAGTACTTCTGCTTCGTGATGGAACCCAAGTAAAATGCCTTGTTCTGTGTTCGAAATGCCATGGTAAATTACATTAACTCCGAGCGCGTTTAGCAAATGACAATAGAGTCTGTCTGTAATTAGAAAGACCTCGAGGGGTCAGATGCATGAGACGTGGGTGCTCAAGGTGGAGATGCCTTGGAAAAGGCATATTTAACCCAGTTGAAGAGCAGGTCAGCTCAGCAAGACTAGCAAAGGCACATGCTGCGTGTAGAGTGAGTGAGGAATGTATCTGATTCTTTGTTATTCTTCCTGGATTTTTACAGTCCCCCCACAGGCACCCAGCGCGTGCTCCGGGCACTCCGTACGACGGAGGAAGAATTACGATAGAAGCTTTGACAAAGCACTTCTGAGAAGGGTATCTCCATCCTCTCACCGCTTTCCACAGCTCTGCTGCTGACTGCAGACAAATACCGTTAGTAGAAGCCGCGTGTCCTGCAGGGCTTGGCTTTAGTGCTGTGCAGCGGGTTAACGCTAGAAGCGAAGCCTGGGTGGAGTTGTTGTGAGACCACAAGCTTACAGGAGCATTTCCTAAACTCTGCCAGTGAGGATTGCTTATTCCATCGGTCGTCAGTCCGTCCCAAAACCTCTTACGTGCAAATTACACAAAAGAGAGGATTAAAAAGCCTTTAGGAAACGTGTGTGTGAAGAAGTAATTGCGGTTACCTGTCGGCTTGGAGCGGTTGTCTGCAGCAGCTGGGGATCCAGTTGCGCTGAATGAAGGAGCGGCTAACTCCCTTCTGCTCGGCCAGAGCAAACGTACTAGAGGCTGAACGCAGGCCCAGGGAAGGATGAGCAGAAACCATTTAGGCTAAAGCCTTTTCCTGGGAAATGATGAAGCATGTGTGGGAGCCAGGACTGGCTGGAGAAGGGGGAGAAGGGAAAGGAAATGCGGGCGGGTCTCTGTCCCTCTCTAAGACATGGCATGTCTCTTCTGTATTCGATTTCTACTCTGTAATTCGGGGGATGAGATCACTCACCTTCAGGTAATGCTGAAAGTGAGGGCACACAAGTGACTTAGATATTAAAACTTTAAGGGCAGTCTGTATTTCCTTCCCAATGCACCCAATGTCTCACCATGATTTTTAGGTACGAGCTGAATATTGAAGAAATGTCTTCGCTCCGTTCCTGATGACGCCTCCTTTTTTTTTTTCACTGGGATCTTATAACTAATTCAGAAGTTATCATTGCATACAAGTAGTTTAAATTGTTCTTTCCAGCGTGCACTACCGTGCAATTTTCTCCATTCAATTTAATCTGGCCAGCATTTCATCCAATTGCTCGGTATAATGGGTCCTTGTGGAGCTCTCCCCGTAGCTCAGAGCTTCCCGAGCGTTTTATCCCACCGCCTTTTCTGTCGATACAGGAACCCTGCAATGCATCAGCAGGAGTTTGGAGATCACTATGCTCTCCCCGCGGGTTAGTCTGCTGCTGGCTAACAGAAGGAAAACCAGTAGGCCTCCACAGACGGTACTGCTGAAAACACGTTTCTCCTATTAAAACACAACCCTTTTCCCTACGGATTTTGAAATTATGCCCAATATAACCCTTTGTTTTTGGATGAACTGTAGTTGACAATTCAAAAGGATAAGACACCACAGAAAAATGATTTTTGTCTGAATGACATGGTGTGAGTCTCTTCCGTGAGAGCCAATAGTGGAATGTATGCGGGGGTTTGCATAACTAACGTACTTGCAAGGAGAAAATCAACGAGAAAATGTTCATAAATTTTAGAAAGACCCGGGCAATGGGTTCTATAAAGAGAGATGAACAGATAGAAAACGCTCCTAGAACAGGGTAGTGTGGGATGATTCCTGGCTGGGTAGGTGCTGTCTCAGCCTTGGTTCCTCTGCGGTGCTGTGTCCCCTCCTGCTGGGAATGTCTGTGCTACCGCATCAGAGCCCGTCCTGCTCTTGGCTTTGGGTGACTTTCTGGCTGAGCTTAGAAAAGCTGACTGTTTAATTTTGACTTCTTTGCATTTATTTGGCAACGCTTCACTCTCACTAAGCTTTTTATTAATGAAATGAGAAATATTCTCGTTTGAACTGCTGAATTAAACAGTTCTTCAAGGTGTTTGGGCTTTTTTTCCTAGGCAGTTGTTTGGTTTCTGATGTAAATTGAACCTCCTCTTTCTGTTGTTGTTGCTTACCCCATCTTCCAATTTCTGTTCCTGTTTGCTGATGGATTCAAGAGAATCTTGGAAACCTTTTAAACAATTCCATTAAATAAAATTGTGTTGCTATATTCAGGGCAAATTATTCTGATGTGGAAAACAAAATCCACCCAGATGCAAGGCTCTGCGGAATACTGGTTTTAAGTAAAGATTCCGGTCAATTCGCTTCTTCCCAGGCAAGCCTGTCTGTAGTTCAATAACGGCATCATCCAGTAAACCACTTTGAATTAACGTATTTTTCTGGGCACTTGCAGTCGTGGGGAGCTACGGGTGTCATTAAGGCTATTGTTACTCTTCTCTATTTGTGCATCCAGTACTAGATTAGTAATGAAAAGATATAATAGACTTTATTAATATTTTCATTACCTAATTATACATCAAATCAAATCTCAGAGGGTTTTTTTTTCCTATGGAGTCATGAACCTCCCATCACATCCATATTTATCACTCACACTGGAAGATTAAACTCATATGCTTGCATGGTACACATTGCATATGTAAAAAGGAAAAGAAGAAGCTAGAAATTAAATCAAAATGGTGTTAATTGCTAATAAATGCAGGATGTGCAGCTGGAGTGAAATGTTGTGGTTGCAGTCCTGCTTGTAGGTAGAGCTGTGATTCATGTTGAGATGTTTAACAGGATCTGCCAACTTGGCTGCTTTCAGATGCTCCTTCCATTTCCAGTGCTTCACACCATGGAGGTGGAAGAGGAGGAATTCGGGTCGATGCCCCGTCCTCTCTGTCGTTGTTCCCGAGACAGCAATAGCGTGAAGCTACGGCAGAGGAGTGCGCTTGACAGCAGCTTGCTGTTTGTTTGCTTGACAGTCTTATATGGAAAGGGTCTTTCTTACTCCAAATGCTGGCTGTCCCCTTACAAACAATACCAAGGTGTAGACTGAGGACAAGAGCATCTTTCCGGCTGTCAGAAAAAGGAGGATTTCACAGGCACAAATACCCTTCCTCTCCAAAATCCGCGCGAGGTGCCAGGCGGTTCTTTCAGCAGAATGACGGTCTGCTTGCCCGTGGTACACAAAGCAGCAAGCCGTTCTTCACAAGAGCAGAATAGATGGAAACATTTTTCTTTACTATTTTAAATACCAGCCCCACGAGAACTCCATTCTGTCTTTCATGATTAAAACATTTCTACAGAGGGAGTTAGAGATTGAAATCTATTCATTATGGAAACTATTTTCATGTTGTTTGAGCTTTTATGAAAGATTCCAAGTTTCCACACCATTTATTAGGCAATAACATCACAAGAGAGAAACCCCAGGAACATTTTAGATTAGAAGAAATCTAATAAGGACCTTCAGAATTGGAGTGAACATGTTGTGCTGGAGATCTGAAAATGTTTCAAAGAAATCTCATCATGGATTTAGAAAAAGGGAACAACCCCCCTGCCCCTCCCTCCCATGCTCTCCGCGTGGACCAAAGTCATAGCTTTGAGTTAAATCCAAATGGTTACACGTGGTGTGGTGGCTTTCCATTCAGTAATGCGAGCAGTAGTCAGCGACAGGACTCGCTGAACTGGAAAATGCAGTTCTGACTGTAAACTCCAGATCATTTAAAACCTGTGGAGACGCGATGATGGGCTCTGCTGGCGTTTGGGGGAGAGGCATTTAAAACCGTCATCTGTTTAACAGTCATTTTGCTGGAAGATAGAGCAACCCAACAAGGTTCAGAAATCCAAGGGGAAAGGGAGGTGGAAGTGTGGCTTATTCTGCATTGGATTGCCCCGTTACAAGGTCACCTGCAGAGCTGTGTCCCCTGGGCGAGAAGCCCACCTCTTTTTCCAGGGGAAAGCGAAGAATGTGTCTCTCTGTGACTACACCCAAACCAGGGAGAGAGCTGTGCTTTTCCTTCGTATTTTATCAGAAAAAAAAAAAAAAAAAAAGAACAGAGGTGCTGGGAAGCTTCTCCCTCAGTTATTTGGGCTACTGTGACTACAGAGCTGGGAGCAGACCTGGGAATCCTTTGGGCCCAGACCAGTGCAGGGAGGACGGATTGCTGGTTTGCCAGCAGTGTACTCCGGTCCCAGTGCCCGTGCGCCTGCACGGCTGGGCAGCACAGCGCTTCTCCGGACGGCGACAGCTGTCTGTGTGGAGCTAGCGGGATCCTGCTGGTGCCCCGAAAGTGCTCCGGCTGCTGAGCACAACCGTGCCCTGCACACCTCGTCCGCAGCTGTGGGAGCGTGGCTGCCATGTCCACGCAGGCGCCGCAGTCCCTTCGCCGTTGTAGCTGTTCTGGTTTAGCCCGTTTCTCTAGCGTCTCGCCCTTTCTGGGAGAGCCACCGCCAATAAATCTTAACCAGAACGTGCATCCTGCACACAGCGCCGGAGAAAAGGGCTCTGCCTGGTTCACATAGATGGTTTGCTTTGGTTTCATTTTGTTTAGTCCTGTTCTTACTTATTTTATCTGGATGTCAGTAAGCAGTTTCTGTGGAAAGGCCTAGGATTTCCAAGGACTCAATGGAAGAGGCCAAGCCCTTGTTTGGTATGTTGCCTTGGGCTTTACCTCTTGGAGCTGCTGATCTGTATTTATTTATTTGCTTTCATTTTTAGCATGTGGTCAGAAAAACCTCCACAAAATTGTTTGAAAAGGTACCACACGTGTGTGTGTGTAGGGGAGTATATGATGGACCGTTATTAAACCATACATTACAATTTTATTTCTCTTCTGTGATATCATTCAAAGCCTCCTCAGCCAGGAGCTGCTTCTCTCTCAGCATCCACCCACTCTGGATGCTTTGATCCTTATTGAAGTCCCCCACAAGCAGCAGCAGATTTCAGAGTCATGTGAGAAATGTTGTGTTTGACAAGAAGCTGCCGCCTTTGCCCCGGGTGGGCTCCGTGGCCAGCAGGCTGCTGGCTGCACGGGGACACCTGCGTCAGGGCAGACACCAGAAGTGACGTGGTTGCGTTCCCCTGAAGGAAGAGCTGTGCTGCTTGCCACTGCCGAGCCAGTAAAACAGGTCTGTAGCGTGAGACCAGTAAAGCTGTCGCTAGGAACCCTGCCAGATGAGGCCAGGCAGCAGCCAGAGCCCCTTCAGCCGTAACCGGCCGCTGGCTGGCAGCGCTCGGTACCGACCCAGACTGGCAGTCTGCAGGCTGAAAGCTGAGGACGAGGTTTCACTGCTCTTTCACTGTGCAGCAACGCGTGCCACTGCAACCCCGCTTCTTCCTTCAGGGCTCCCCAGCTCTCTCTTTTACAGCGTCGCTTACGTGCGTTTCACCCTGCGTTTTCCAAGTTTCCATCTGCAAAAGCCCCAGAAGAGGGGTAGGATTACTTAGATTTTGTTTTAGAAGATAATATAAATAACACTTCAAAAAAGAAGAATAATTTACCCGGAAGGTTTTCTGATATTACTCAGGGGTGGTAACACCGTGGTGGATCAGTTGGTTTGCCCCTTTCCAGCCACCATGACCCCACAAACACCAGTGTTGCAGCTGTTTGAATTATAAATCGCTTTTAGTGTTTCCCCGGGCGGACTTCTCCGTGCTCTGGGAGAGCCCGGGACTGAAGGTGTGCCCAGTGAAGGGGGAAGACACACCTGGACTCATGTGGGATCGCCGGTAATTTGAAGTGCTGTCGAACTGGGCTTTGTGCAAGTGTGGTTTTGACAGGGATCTAGACCAGTTGAAGTTCACTGAACTGCATGGAGTCACTACACCTGCCCCAGCGTGGACCTTGGCATAGCTTAAGCATGTAGGTTAGAGCTAAGGGACTGCCTATACCGCTGGTTTGTCCTTCTGGAGGGGGGGATGGTGTCCAAGGTCCACAGGGCTACAGCTGCACCTTTCAAAATGTCCTGCCCCGCTTGAAATGAGTGACACGATTAGTTTAAACCATCGTTTAGCCACGTCCCTAAGCCATCATCACGTCGTTACGGTGCAGAGGTGTCCTGCTTTGCACAGAGCCCGTTTTGATGGGCTCATGAGGCAGCACGGAGACCTCACCACGACCTGGACTGGTGCGGTGGGGTTTCCCAGGCGTTCCTGGCCAGGACACGGGGGTCCTGGGGTTGTACTGCAGAGCTCACTGGCCCTGGAGGGGGCAGGCTCTTGCCCAGCTGGACACGTGCCTCTGCTTTCAAGGGTACTTACATCTCCTGATAAATGGAGCTGTGGCTCTAGAAGCCTTTCCAGGAGCCGTATCTGGGAATGTTCGAACAGATCTTATCCAGCAGAGTGTTATGGTGAAATATGTCTTCTCTAAAGACACACAGACCTCACCTCTGAGAACTGTTTTGCACATCTGAAGGTCACCTGGGGATATTTCATCCTGTTCTAGGTGGGTTATGAGGTTTTCACCGTTGTGTACAATCCTCCCCCTCTGAATTACATAGTCAGATAAAAGAGAAGTTATGTCTCCCTTTTCTCCTCGGTAAAAACTATGTAACATGGGTTTGGGATGTACGGAACTTGTTCTCACGTGAATGGTTTAAGCCTAAGGACATAACTGCAAAACATTGCTTAAGCAACAGCCAAAATGTGTTTGACTGTCACTTGTAATGATTAATTCACAGAAAAATGGTCAGACATTTTTGAAAATCCCAGAGTCACCCTTACATTGGTGATTTTTCTGTCGAATTTGCAAAATATAATTTCTTTTAAAGTCTTTAGATGAAGAGGGGACAGCGATTTCTGATACCAGTTTGAGGGAATGATATCAGAAAGCCACTAACGAGCTTTTTAAACCTACAGTTCAGACTACAGCCCTACACATCTCAAAATCTAATACGGCGTTAATTAGGGGTTTAATTTCAGAACATACTTAATTTCTTCTTGCAAACGAGCCGATGTTAGTGACTCACTCTCTCCACGGTGTGCCTTATAAAACCTGGGTTTTGAGAAAGGGTGGTTTTGGCTTTCTGGCTGCAAGCTCTTCACCTCTTCAGTTATTCCTGCGGGATGCTGCGAACCCTTGGCTCCCCCTGTCCTTCACACAGCCGAGCTCTGAGCACACTTAGATTCTCTGATTAGAAGTTTGTTCCTTCGTTTGCTTTTGCTCCCCAAGGCTTTGCTTCCCGGAAGCTCACATTCATTACAGGCTCTGCGGAAAACACAGGGGACGAATTTAATTCAGCAGCAGCGGTCTGGAATAGCCATACCTGTTCCCCGAGAGCAAGGTGCAAGACAGTTGGCTTCTGGGGAGTGGGGAACCGTCCCGGCCGCCTGCAGAGGCGGCTGCGTTTGCTGGCGACAGCACTGTGTGTGGGGGCACGCTGGGGCTCTCCCCGCAGAAGCACGCTGGTTTTAAAGGTTACGGTGTCCCCTCACCCACCGCAAATGATCACGCTTGAGCTACGCACAGGACACAGCGTAGTCTTCATTCGGTTGCTGATTTCCGACAGTTTGGGGTTTTTCTGTTGTACGTAACAGAAATGGGCTTCGCTTCTGCGTGCACTGAGGTACATGAAGTTCTGCCATCCATTAAGCAAAGGGCAAGCTGGGTTCCAGAACAATACTGTGGATTATTTGGTGTATTTGTAGTGTTTGTGCTGTCTGGTGTAATAAATACCTCATTAATAGCGAGCAAGTACTTTTACATGTAAATTAGGAATGAAGTATAATGCAATTATTAATCTCTGATCTAAAATATTTACATTTCTTAAGTGAAATACAACTACAAGTGTCATTTGCAAACAGCTATCGTAAATGCTAATTCATTCTTTGAGAAGAAGTGAGTACCAAGGAGGCACGCAGATTTCCTAATAAGGTGGTTCAGCAAAGGATGTTTGATCTTGGTGAAACAAATTCTGCATCTATTGCCCAGGTGACTCTCAGGAACTGCAGAATTAGGATATTTAGCTTTGAATGTAAATCTGATTAAAGCTCCGTGTTTCCCCTGAGGGGCTGGGATTCCTCCTCTGTGGCAAGAACTCAGAGCACGAGGTGTTTTATCAAAGTACTCGTTCTAAGCAGTTACACTAGGAGCTGCAAAGCCATTTTCCATCACTATGCAGCAGTTTCAAAAGCACACACAGGACACATACGAAGGGAAGTCAGACATCCCTATGTGTGGGCAGGAGCTTTTGAGCATTTTCCCCACATTCAGGGATTTTTGCCGCTTGTGACAGGGCCTATTAACCTGTAGTCCAGCCTTCCAGTTTCAGCCTGGGTCCTCGACTCGGAATGAAAGCTGCAGAAGTCCAGGCTCACAAGACAACAGTCAGCAAATAGAACCCCAAGCCAGACAAAAGCTTGAAGCATCCTAAATGAAAAAAAAAAAAAAAAGCAAAGGGAAAGGGAAGGCAGGCACCACCTAGGGCTGCTGACAGCCACGGGTGCTGCTGGGGCTGATTTGCCGCCAGGTCACTGCCCAGACCTCTGGAGCACATTCTGAGTGATGCTCTGGGAACGGAACTGTTCCGTTCCTTCCCCAGGGTGAGTGACAGCCCTTGGGTGAATGGGCAGCAGTGACTCTTCTTCTCGGATGCCAAGGCCAGAGTGTGATTTTCCTCAAGTGAAACCCCAGAACCTTCTGACTTTCTCGTTTCTCCACCCAAAGGGAAAGGGAAGGCAGGCACCCACTAGGGCTGCTGACAGCCACGGGTGCTGCTGGGGCTGATTTGCCGCCAGGTCACTGCCCAGACCTCTGGAGCACATTCTGAGTGATGCTCTGGGAACGGAACTGTTCCGTTCCTTCCCCAGGGTGAGTGACAGCCCTTGGGTGAATGGGCAGCAGTGACTCTTCTTCTCGGATGCCAAGGCCAGAGTGTGATTTTCCTCAAGTGAAACCCCAGAACCTTCTGACTTTCTCGTTTCTCCACCCACACGTGTGCCGTTTAAGAATATATTTTCATCACAAGCATCTTAGTGGCAATAAAGGGAGCATAAGAGCTATGTACCGTCGAGCTCGAACATTTTATCGCTTCCTCAGAGCTATCATTTAATATCGAAGGAAGCATGTCGGGCGTCCTAAGAGCCCTCTTTAGCAATCCATTGGTTTCCACACTGTATTTCATTCCTTTCAGCAATCACACGTGCATTTGCCATTCAGTTGTGTTTGGTGATGAGGATTTCTTGTGTTCTCAGGGCCTAGCTCCCCGAAGAGAACATCGGTGAGAGGGTTTGCTTCCACGCCGAGAAGGTGTTTCTAATGCTGGGGCGTTGCTGAGCCCCACTGCCGTGATGTTTTAGAGGCCAGCAGCCCGTGAGGATCTCCCGATGCGGAGGAACGCCTCTAAAAGCAGTACCAAGAGATGTTTTGATGATGGAGACAAAGACTCGCCCTGCTGGAAGTTCGGGAGCGCGGCTGGGCTGCAGTCGCCGCTGCAGCCGCTGTGTCCTCTGCTCTCAGCGCCTGGCTGTGGTGGCAAACCCGGTCTTCTCCGGGAGCGTTGCCTGCAGCCTCCCGTGGCTGGTCATCTGATGAAACGGGTTATTATGCGGCTTCTGAGTGAGAAAACAAAACCAGCCATCAGAAGCGAGCAGATTGGCAGTTGCCATGGCAATTCCACCCTTTGTTAGGGTTTGATACAAGTTTTAGGAGCTGGGGGAAATGCTCGGAAATGGTAATTAGCTTTTCAAGGGAATGTAATTTTCCATTGTGAACAGAGATTATAAAGTCAGCAATTTAACTGATACAACTGCGTTAAGGATCTAAATTTTATATTATCTGTTTCTTGAGGAGGGGGGACATTTTCTGTAGCATAATTGTATTGTTATCTGCAATTCCAATTATCTAGTGTCAAATTTCATTTCTGCTTATTGATTTTTTAAAGCGTATATTGGTGACAATTGTTAATAGTATTATCTGAGCTAACACAAACCCAATAACGTGGGTTATTTGTTGCAAGAGGTCCATTAATTTCAATATACGTGGTGCTAAAATAACTTCTGTTTTCCCAGAACCTGAGAGGATATCACCGTGTGAGTTTTGGGGTGATCTCAGGGGAACTTCCCGAAAATGCGATGGAGTTGCAGCTATGTGGTATTTATCCATACTGGATGTTTAGTAGATACAAAGGATTTCCAGGTTAGAAGTTTGATGCCGAGTCATTTTTTTCTGGAGAAAAAATGCTGGCAAGGTACGTACCACTGCTGCTGGGCTTCTGAAACTCCTCTGGGTGTGGGTGGGCTAATGGAGCGGGCAGTAACACCCTTCCCCGCTTATTATTCCAATTACACTGGCTGCAGCCCGCCCCTCGAAAGGCTCCTGTTTGTATATTGCTTTCTTGCTCTGAGACTCCCCTGTTATTAGGCCTTATTAAGCATTTTCTGGTGATTTTTTTTTGTTGTTTTGTATTTCTAAGGATGGATATTGAATAGATTTAGTACCTATTTTGGAAAGGTAAGACCCCCAAATCCTCTGCAGAAACTGCAGCAGAGCCACAGCACAGTGTTTGTGTATTTGTAGGAGGTGATGTTTGTTGCCATGAAGAACAGGAGATTCCTACCCTCTCTTTCCAAACAGCACGCTTGGAAGAAATGTGAAATACTTACCATTTGGGAGTTGCTGCATCCAGTATGCTGCGCTTTCTGACACAGATGTACCAGCGAGAAACACCCCGGCAGTGGAAGCGTCTCCCTGCTGTGGCTGTGAAGACGGAGGAGACGTTCTGGGCAAATGCGCTGAGGGAGGAGTGGAGAAGACACCGTTTACAAGAACCCACCGAAGAAAGCGCGGAGTCCTGCTAACCCCTGAGTCACAGGGTGGGCTGCAGTGAGCCTACAGATTCAGCCAACTAACCGTCGGGCTTTGTTTTTTCTTCAGGTTCTCTGCAAGAAGATTTTACGTGAAAGTGCACGGAAGCGGTAAGTTAATAGCAGTTTTCAGAACCCCATTTTCAATAAACTGCCACTGTACTTTAAAGGACATTTTTAGAAATACGCAGCAGCAAAACCCAGTCAAATTTTGGTTTGTGCCTCTGTCTCATGTCACAGTAGCACTCTAAAAGGAACTTCAAAGAGAGGGATGCTAGGAGTCACTATCTTCCTCTTTTGATCCGAGCGATTGAGTTACAAAACACCCAACAAACAAACCACAGCACAAAGGGGCAGAAATTAATGAATTGCAAGGAGGAACACTTCGAAGGCTGAACGTGAGCTCTTTCTCTCTTGTTCACACTACCAGCTCCTGATGCACACACGTGAGAGGAGAAGCACTATTCTTGTGTGCCTCAGCGGAGAGGTGCAGGGGAGGAGGGACACGTGTGTGGGGAGAAGGCTCCTCACACCTGTGGATGCACTCTCCTGCCTCCTCGTTGTCAGCCGGTGTGTAAGGAGCCCCAGCCCTTCAGCTAAGTGCTTACAAGGACGGTGTGAGTAACTGCCAGGTGCTGCACAGGGACACGGCTCTGGAATTGGGGGACGTTATCCTAAACTCCCCACATACCTGCAGCATACGTGGAGGACTGGACCACATTCTTGGAACAACTAATACCCACTTTGTGTTAGTTATGGATATTAATTGGCTTCAGAGATGACCCAGAGAGGAGCGTAACCTGCTTACACACGTCTCCGTACCTGGCCGGCTCTGTGGGGAATGCCTGCCTGACCAAGGGCTGCCCTTGCCTAGGCATGACCCCAAAGGTGAGGGAGTTCCCTCCTGGGGACTGTCGGCTGGCAGCAAGGAGGCTGTTACATAGCGCGTTGCAGCTCTGAGAATCCATTAGGAGATGTCACAAAGTACTCCTCCGAGAGATGGTCTGGCCAGAAGCCTGTGGCAGAGCTCTCGCAGCTCCCCAGGAATTACTTCACCTACTTGAGTGTCTAGACTTTTTGTGTAATTTGTGTTGGAGAGAGACACCTCCAAAATGAGTCTGGAGGAGTATTTTCTCAGGAGTCTGAGGAGAAAAGCATCTATTCAGCTGTGTTCGTTATAATTTTATTACGTTTTCCTGGCATCAGCAGCCAGGCAGTAAATTTACAGGGTTATGTGCCATACGTCATTGAAACAGCTTACGT
>NW_010422890.1:21562-26028 GCF_000710305.1 Buceros rhinoceros silvestris
TATATAAAAATATATATTTTAAAATATGCATATACAAATATATACACAAAAATGCTGGTTTTCTTTCCCTCTCACGGTCACAGATTCAAAAGCGCTGAGTGAAGTGTGGAAGGGTCACCGTATTCACAGGGGACACGGAAGGGCATCTTTTACCCTGTACGCTTGTACCAGCGTTCTTTGCCGTCCGTCCCAGCTGAAGGTGCAGAGGTGGAAGCGACCAGCGATGATCTCACAAGGTGAGAGCACAATAACTAATGCTGGAGCGTGAGATTTTGTCTCCGCAGTCTCTGGCTGTCCTCGGAGACGACCCTGAGCGCTAATCCAGGCACTGCAGCCGAGCCCAAGCCCAGTCGGAGGCTGTGCTCTGCAGACACGCGTTTTCGCAACCCTGGGAGAAACAAAGCAGGAACCAGCAGTGGCGGCACACAGGCACCTGCTTTCTGAGCGATTAAACCTTTTTAGTTCTGTGGGTTTCTCTGTGGTAATGCTGATACAGTGTGTTGTATCTTTACAACGTGATGAGCTCGGAGAGAACAGGGATTTCACAGTACATGGAGGTGCAGAGAAAGTGCCCTGTAAGGCTCACACCTCGTGTATCAAAGTATTTAAAAACTGAAGTAATTTTGGATGATATCTTACATTTTAATGTATTAGTTAAAATATGGTTCATGGTCTAAAATTAAACAGCCTAGGGTGATCATAATGAGGAGGATGAAATATTCATCTCATTATAATTACAGGACTTAAATATAAAAGATTGAAACCTACTAATGTTGCGTTTTGGAAAAAGATTGTATTGTAAATCCAGAGGGTCATGTGAGTAACATCCACTCCAGGATTTAAAAATATTATTTCCTGGCCTTTATAAATGCATTTTGTGTTGGGTTCCACATTTTCCTCAGTAACACAAGGAAACTAACGGGGTCCTTCCACTGAGTGGTGGCACCGTGGTACTGAGAATCGCCATATCGAACTGTACGTAACAATTGATATATTCCCGTATCTTCTATACAGATCTGGCGTATGGTGGGTTTGCTATAATACTGCACAAGGAATGGAAGCGAATGCTTCCCTCCCCACCAAACGTACACACAGCAGAAAACCTCCTCGGTGTCTACATGAGGAGGATGTGGAAGGTAGCCTCGAGAAGAGTCATCAGAGGCAGCACGATGCTGGTATTGAAACAGGCCAAAGGTTGCTACGAAAAGAGACGTTCTGGGTCCATCCACTCTGTTATTCTAAAGCAGTGCTCTGAGAGGACAATTTGTACAATTTGTACCAAGCAACAGCAGTCCACCTTCGTTATGTACTCCCTCACCCACTTAGTGGACATCTGGGATACAGCAGCTCTGAATTATGGGGAGACTTTGAGGACAGCTCCCGTCCTACCTGTGATTTACTATGAACTGCGATGACATCAAGGTTTCCTGACTCAGTAGCTTCTTCTGGCCTCTCTGCGGCCGTAACAAGCCACAGGAACAGTCTACTAGGATTTTAGGTTGGAGCCAGGACTATAGGAAGCAGGGTCAAATATCACTGGGCAGGTTCGCTATCAGAGAACATCTGGCTATAGGCAGAAGATCAACACATCCTAATATTGTAAACATATAATTCTGACTTCAGAAAACGCTTTTTGATGAGAAGCTCCAGGTCTGTGCCTAAATTTCGGCATAATGAACTTTGTATGGGCAGGAGGAGGGTAGGATGAGGACGCACAGATGATGAGGACTCTTCAGATAACCCGTTCATTAAGCTAACGCACGCGCCAGAAGTGCGAGGGTGGGTTTTCTCCGTTCTGCTCTGTACAAGGTATTTTGTTAGCTACATCTGAGCTACTCTCGTTAACTTCAGAATTGTTCTTCTATGCAAAGGCTGGATGACCATGCCTCTAGTAATTTACTCCTCCTTGCTATGTCACTTAATCTGCTACCATTTCAAAATACACCGGAATGTTAGATCTACTGAACGCTGAGCCGATTTCAGCTCTGGTGAGGGTTCCGAGTTCACGTGAGCTTTGCACTGGTGAAGGAAGACCTCTACAGCAAGGTAAAGAACACCTTACTTTCGGTGAAAGAAAGCAGTCGTTCCCTTTTTAAGGAGGAAAATAAACAGCAGCAGCAGCAAGTGGGAGAAGACTGCGCAATCTCTGTCCAGAGACAGCCCTTTGGCTTCTCCCTGGCCACGTACTGAAGCGAGTGAACTGCTGTTAATCTGAACAGCAGCAAGCTGAACCGGAAATTAGATCTCGTCCATTATTTATGAGGATGGGTGGAAAGTAAATAATCTTTTTTAGCATTAAATTGCAAATTTGGAGAGAGATACGCTGGTTTTGGATGATATGACGTAGAGAAATAAATCTTACAGCTCTCCCAATTTATCATATCAGGTTCTAAAGACAGGAAAATGGCTTTATTTCCTGCCTCCCCTTTGATTGCCTCCCTCTTTTGGTCTTATATGTTAATGCTCTTACTCTCTGTTGTTCTGCAAGAGACTGAAGTAAAACTTGGGTAAATCCAGAAAGACAACTTTTTGAATGCGTTGGAGCTGTTGACCCTACAAAAACAAGCTAGTGTTTCTGTTTACTACCCTGGACTCTTCTCACTTACATCTTGTGGCTCATCGGCTGCAGAGAAAATCAAGCTTAAAAACAGGTGCAAGGGCTGGGTACACCCGTTAGATGTAGAGGAAGAGAGCTGCTTGCATATCTCAGAGTGCTTTCTCTGAGGGGATGCTGACGTAAAATCAAACAGACAGTCCAGTGTTCTGGAAGTCAGTGACGTAGCACACTCCCAGCAATGCCTCCAGTTTTAATTTTCGTGAGTAATGCTGGCTTTCTTCTCCCCCCTGCAATGTTCCGTTTTGATCTGGTAGCTTTTTACTCCGTGTTTTGCCCTTTTTGCTTTCCTCGGGGAAGCTCCCCGAGCGTGGGGAGCGTGGCCGGGAGTCGCTTCGTTCTTCTTTGCAAGACGTTGCCTGGAAGAGTGTTTTGTTATCAGGAAGAGATTTCTCTACTCCGTTGCAATCTTCTCCCCATGCACTACCTCCATTACCGCAGAATTCATTAGCTGGTGCGCTCCTATCGCGGTCCTCTGGGAGGCCGGATGTTACCTGTCAGCTCTCAGGCGAAATCCCAGCGCAGCTCCTTCTTGCATGGTCGTGACGGAGCAGTCTAAGGCTGTATCTGCTGAGGGATAGCGAGATCGAGCGGTAGGAAATTGGGTCTTTGTTCAGGACCTACAGATTCCTCACGGGCAGCACTATGCCCCTTCAAGAAAATCAGTTGGTAGCTTCCTCACACACGCGGTAGGGTGTATCTTGTGGTAAGGAAGACAGACGTTGATCCACTGACCTTACTGGAGCTATTTGGATCAAACCAGTTCAGGGCCTGGCCCTGTAACGCTGCTTTTCCATCTTTTGTCTCGTAGAGAGGCCAGCTGCGATCTCCAGCAGGGACTAGGGCATGTGGAGCTACCGGCTCAGCTAGAGCTGGCCCGGGAAGCGTGGCAAGCCCGGGTCCCCGGCTGAGGAACTCTGCGATACCAGCCAGCATTTGGTGGAGATGGGGGATCACAGATCAAGGAGGGAGTTGCCTTTTCTGCTGCCATTCTTGCTGCTGCTGTGAAGCAGCAATGAAAAGTAACTGCCAAGAGGTTTCTTTAGGCAAACTGCATATAAATTGCCCCTAAAATAACATAAAAGAATGGAGGTTTCACTAGTCTGTCTAAGAGCTGGGAATCCAAGGAGAGGTAAAACACATTTGTGCGGATTGCTTAGGACTAATCTTCTTCTGTGTCCTTTGCAGGCTTCTGATCTCTGAAGACAGCCGGGGTTGCTCTACAGAAGAGAGGAGGAGGGTTGCTTGCTTTCCCGCCAGAAAGGTTTGCTCGACTCCATTCTAGTGGGTTTTTTGCCCCATGGCTTGGGGCTGTTCACGAATCACGTAAGTTCCAGAAACACAATCACCAGATGCATCTTGTATCCAGTCTTTCAGGATCAGTACACCATTTGCATCTGAAAAGTTAGTAAATTCTCAATCCCTCTGCATAATTTGAGACTGACTGCCAGGTTATACCAGCTGCAGCCTTCGGTGTGCGCTGGGACCCCAAGCCTGCGTGGTCAGTGTCTCTCCTTCTCCAGCTGTACACAAGTTTCTTCGCCAGTTCCATCGGTTTAATAACAAAAAGCAGGTTAGGTGTGACTGTCACAGATTTGCGGATGAGGGGACAGAGGATATTAGCTGAACTCATGCATAGATCTACTGCTTGGCAGATATGTTCTGCCGTAGGTTGGAAATGCCCTCCTCCTTTTGAGCTTCCTTCGCTGCAGCCAGGGCAGATGTAGCTGACAGGCAGACAAGGCAGGCTGCAGGGTGCCAAAGCGTCGGGAGCCTGTATAAAATCATGCCACAGCTATCCCATACAAGGGGCCACACGCCACATTTACACAACCAGTTCATGCTTCCTGCT
>NW_010422890.1:26132-38523 GCF_000710305.1 Buceros rhinoceros silvestris
AGAAGTCCTTTAGGCAACGGCTGTGAAAGTGAATGTCTGTAACCTGGCGTTCACACCCGCGCTCAGACACGTCAGTACAGCGCACGACTCGGCACACGAGGAGGGTGGTGGGGAGGGGTCCCTGTGCACTCCCAGCGGATGTGGTGGCTGGCGATTGTGTAAGGAACATCCCTTCCACAGCACAGCTGCAGCAGGTCAGGCAGCGAGGTGACCTTCCCCAGCGTCTTGGCAGTGTCTTATCGTGGATACTTTAGGGAGAGTATTAAAAACTGTCAGGAATATATTGACACATCTGCCAGTGCTTCCCCCAACTTCCGTCTGTTTTGCAGGGGCACCTCTGGGGCTGCAGTTTGCATCTGTGTAATACTCGCTAGCCATTTCAGGAGTGATTTCTGACATGAATTTATCTAGTCAGCTTCATAAACCTGTTCTCCTGTGGCCACGAGTTCCACTGCTGAATTATTTATTGTGTTAAATTGTTCTTCTCTTTGTTTCTTATTTAAGACCCTGGCTTTAAAAATAGTAGTGTGGCAAGCTCGATCCCTCCTGGTCTCTAATTATTCCTTCAATATTTTAAGAACTATTTAAGAGTGCAATTTCCACTTGGAGAAAAAGATGGTTCTCTTCATCCCCGTAGTTCTTAACGAGGCTAAACTTTCCTCTCCTGTAGGTACTGTCCGCTAGCTGCCAGGAGGCAGGCAGTGACAGTCCGCGGGTCGGTTTGCGATGTTCCTGGGTGGTCGGTGAATGGTTTCCAAACAGATTGGGGGTGTTTCAGACTCTCTAAGGAAAAACACTTCCCATATAGCTCACTGTGGTAAATCCAAGTCAATTTTTTCAAACATTCTTAAGAAGTTGTTTCTCAAAATGCTAAAATGAGTGCGCACAGCTGAACGTCTCAGGTAAATTAGAATAAAGAAAGGAATCCTCAGTGGGGGAATGTATTGCAGGAGCTCGCAGATCTCTTCCCTTTCTCACTGCTGCTCTGCTGTCATTCACGGTGGTTAAAATGTATGTTTCTGGCAAACAGGAACCCTCTGGCACCTATCAGAGGCAGGTACAGAGCCACTTGGATCGAGGGTGGTGTTTGCTAGGGGTGCACCAGCACCTTTGACAGTTGGCAAGGATTGCCTGGCCAATCTGCTCAGCACATTTATCACTAGGTGAGAAACACGTTTGCTGCTGCCCTTGGGGTGCCTGCTCCCCCTTAATGCACCTCCTTCACACTCGTGCTCCATTTCAAACTGCTTGTTAAGGAGAAGATCATTACGGCGCAAGTGTGTCTTCACTTGTGAGGTCTCTGTTCTTCCTGCTAGGGAAAGGGCACATCTGGGTAAAGCTGAAGACAAACAGGATTCCCAAGTTGTGGTTTTCCTCCTCTTACAAATGACACGACAGCCTAAATACTAGATCTCTGTCAGCTGCACCGAGCTAAAAACGGGGCTGAGAGAATTCCTCACCTCCCTACAGCACACACATCACTGATGTTAGCCAACGAGTTTTTATTTCTGGGGGGCTGTTATTTAAAAATGCGGACTTTTTGAGAAAGAACATACCCTGTGTGTGCTGTGTGCTGTGCGCTGATGATCGGCTTTTCCAGCACGGGAGTCACTCAGACCCTCCAGATGGAGTTCCTGTGCTCTGTATAAGAACTCCACCGCCCTTGGCACTGGAGTAACGAACCCCCCTGATGGATGGTTAGATTTCTGTCCTGGTTAGAATACGAGAGACTCAAGTTGCTTTTCAGCTCAGGAAGGGCAGCACAGTGGAGCAGTGCCTCACACACGTAAGGGGGGGTTTGCCTTGACTGAAATCGTCGGTGTTCAGCATCTCTTCCTGAGAAAATATTGGCAATTGTTTATCACGCGAGCAGCCAAAGACTGAAATCTCAGAATTTTTTCATGCGCTCTGGTTCCCTGACCAGCTGACAAAAGCATTCATTAAAGAGGCAACAGGTTTAATTATGCAGTGAATGTGAAAAAACACTGCAGTTGCTGAGCAAACAAGACCTGAGCATGGTCCTTACAGTCACTGCTGCATCTGGACAGAAATGTACCTGCATCTAAACAGAGTGGAGCAGATTCTGCTCCTTCCTCTGTAACTTAAACTAATCCTGAGGGGGGATGCAGGACAGACCTGTATCTTCAGTAAAGTGCCAGTGGTGTCTGCGCAATGATACGACAAGGAACGAGAAGTGAATGATACGTAATCACCTTCTGAAACCAGCACTTGGCATTGCCCAGCATTAACTGCTTACTGGTCAGCTCTTGTAGTTCTTACCGGGCACATCCTGCTTTCTGTTAGTGGCTGCACGCCCGTGAAAGGAGGGAAGCGTTATCTGGCATCACCTCCTCCGAAGAGCCTCTGTCCTGGCTGACAGCTGTTATTGCTGTCCTGGGGCGTATCCTGGAGCTTTAGGCTGCTCAGGTTTCACCTAGGCTGTACGCTCTGTTTAGCACGCTCCAAATATAAGGCAAGTCGGGACATGGAGGGAAATACAAAACCTCATTTCAGAGTTTGGATCTGGTGTTTTGGATCGGGCCAGACTCCCTTTGTCTCTCGGCTCTCGATCCAGCAGCGTAGGCGTTGTCTACCCTGTCGTCTGATGCCCAGGAACTAAGCCGTCCCGCCAGCTGCGTTCCGCTTCTTCATGTGGTGTTTCCCATCAGCGTTTCCAATAAATCTGCAACGCAAACTGAAACTTGATATATAGTGTAGGGACAAACTTGTCTGTTGCTACCGAGATACTGACTTGAAAGCAGGGGAAATTGTGTGGTCTCACTTCAGTGCGTTCTGCCATCGACGGTATCTCTCCGCTCACACCTTAAATACCGGTGGTTGCTGAGAGCTGGATCAGACCGGAAGTCAGTTCTATTTCCATCCTTACTTAGGCAACCTCCTCTGGGAATCGATGGGACATAAACAAGCGGGAATTTAAGCAATACTTCATGATCGGGTCTGTTGGGGAAAGGAGCAGTGCCTGGCACCGCAGGCAGCGCCAGTTTGAGCTACCTCTTGGCTGGTTCTGGCCGAGCTGCTCCGAGGGATGGGAGGCACATCTCTGTTGGTCTCGTTCTGGTGCAGAGCCAGTGGAAATGCTGGGTGTTGGGTAAAGCAGTGGAGATAAAGATGACAACTGAACGGTGAAACAAAGCAGTAGGGCAGGTGCTGCGAGAACAGTCTTGTTTTACTCCATTTGTAGATAAAGCTGTGACGGACTTTAATCATTTCACTTGTACTAGGGGACCTTAAGGTTTGGCCAGTGCTGAATAATCACGCTAATAATGTACAGTGTTCAGCCCAGTTATACCACGGAGAGGGCAGTAATAATTACAGGCTATAAATAACCTGGCAAACGAAACGCGGAGACAGAGACCTCTCGTTGTGGTTTTATGTGAAACCGCTCCCTTTTGATCTTCTTTCCCTTTGATTTCCTACTGAGGAAAAGATAGTAATCTCACGTTAATATACTGCCTTTCGCTGCGAAGCACATCACGAAGGTGTACGCACGCAGGAGCAGGTGTGTGTAATGTCTGTGAGCTCGCGTCTTACATAAACATGAGCCCTTTTAAGTTACGGGAAGTAGCACGAAGACGGAGGCTTAGAGGATGAAGCAGAAAAAAATCCCCAAATAACCATTTAAAATTTGTGAGGCAGCGAAGTCCCTGGAGTACAATCATCCTGATTGGGCTGGTTCTGGGAAAGGGATTCCTGAACTTTTCAGGCCACGGAGCACTTTCTGGTGAGAGCTCTGCTGTGATCTGCGTGGTAACCGTCAGACGGAGGCAGAACCCACTCTGCCCCAGACTGGCAAATACAAAATAACCTGCACTGGCTTCTCGCCCACCTGGACAAGAACCTCTTGCTTTCACCAAGAAAAAGCATTATCACGAGCAGTGGGTGTGCTGTGATGACAGCTTCCCTGATGACTGCGAGGAGAAGGGCTTTTCAGCCACATTTCTTGGATTTTGTATAGTCAGACTCAGAAATAGGGTGTATTTTTAGTTGAGAGGTAGTAAAAAATTGTTTTAAATTATCCTACCCCTTGATGGTACGATATAGCATCCAGAGGTCCCTGCAGGCCAGCTTGTTTTGTAACACTCCGTCACCAGTTTCAGAGGTTGTGAATCGGGGTGAATTTGTAATGAGGGAACAATAACAACGGGCGGGTGAGCGGGGTTTGGGGACATGAGTGTACACAGGGAGCCAGATCCCAGGCAGGGGCACAAAATGTGGGGAAATGTCTGCAGAGGATGTCTGCAGCAGGTATTTACGTGATGTGTTCCCAGACACTCTAGCTCTGTGATTTCACTCCACGCTTTAAGCCACAGTTAACTCTCCCTCTGCAGAGCCGAGTGCCTCTCTGGGGGTTTGTGCATTATTCATGATGCAAAGGTTGGCCTTGTCATTTGTCTGCAGAGCGAAGTTCAGACACCTCTGGATCTTCTCTCCAAAGCGGTGAGCACCGTTCTGAGTGCCATAACCAGACCCTCTTCCTGCCAGTCCTCCTGCTGTCCTTCTCCAGCTGTGAGTACAGCACTTTCAGACCAAGAGGTTGTGAACGAGGCCAGGTACGTCTATCGTAACTGCGTGAGACGTCCATCTCCTGCCTCCCTCGTTATCTCTAATCCTTCAGCCAGTGCTCGTCTCTTGGATTGGTTTCTCTGATCTATCACTTTTCCTCTTCAGAAAGAACCTTGGGGTTTGTCCTCTCTTCACAGGTCTTTTCTTTTCCCAGACTAGTTTATTGACATTTCCAACACTTCCCATTTATTTCTCGCTCTCTGTCACACCTCACCGATAGATTCATGCAGTGAACATCTCCGCAACAGAATAACCTGAGAGAATGTAAATTAGCACAGAGCAGAACCTGTGGCGATCCCACTGGCTGAAGCGCAGAGGTCTGTAGATTTGGACCTCAGTCACAGTCATCTCACAAATAAATGTGCAGGCGGTTGCGTGTACCAACACCTGCTCCATAACAATCCTTGTATGTAACTAAATCTATTATTCCCTTTCAGGGAAACGCAGTGCTACCTCCTCATTTTTTTTCTTACCTATTCCCCCACCCCGCTTCCCCATTTCCTAGATAAGAAATAAAAACTCCTTGCCAATAAATCCTTGATTGTCACGAGCGTGCAAGGTGCTGAGAAGTCCTCTATATGTGTGGGTGTGAGACAGAGAGACAAAGCTTTTGGAGAGTGGTGTTAAACCAGCTCATGCAGTGGGGACAAAAATTAAGGCTTCCCATGTTAGTGCCTGGAGCCTTGTCCGTTTTTCCTAGCTGTAGCATTGCTCTAATAAGAGGACGTGCCTCTTGCTTTATCAGGACTGTAGTGACACCCCTTCTACACAGCCTGTTTTCCCGAGCTCATGATTTGCTGGCAAAGCAAACTCACATGCGGTAGCGAAGCTGGCACCGCAACCCTGTCAGCACGGGGGAAATCCGAATGAGTTGAGGGAGCGGATGTGAGAGCCTGAACTCAGAAACATCCATGTGGCTCTCTGAAAGCTAAATGAAGATTTAAGCATACACCTGTTCACCAGCCCGGAGACAGCAGTGTGTGAGTAACAGAGACATTAAATCCTGGCAGCTGATTCCTGAGGAGCAGTTTTTAAAACAACGACACAGCCAGGGAGGGCAGAACTGTGTTTCACCAACCAGGATGGAGCGGCTGACAAAGCTGAAATGAGAGAGATGGCACTGAGCTGCTTCTGGCCGGTAAAGCAAACGCCAGCTCGCCTGTCTTGGCGGCTTGGAGAAAGGCACGAAGGCTGCCTCGCTTCCTCGGATACGTGCAGTGACATAGCTGCGTGTCGGGTTAGGCAGAACCTCTCACTGAACCACTGAGCTTCTAGACTCCCCCGCGGCCTCTTGCTCTGCTACAACCTTTAAAATAAACCCTCATTTGTATCTGTCCAGGGTTTGAACACACCTAGGTCTGTTCTGCCCTCCCATTATCCATTCAAACAAGAGTAATCGGCAGAGAAATACAAGTGTACTCATCTATATTTTAGTGAACCTGGGCAGCTTTTTAAGTAGGAAGAAAGAGAATCCCTCTTCTAGCAGAAACGGTACCTTGCTGAAGAGGAAACCGCTCCCTTGAGTCGTCCCAGCTGCTAAAAGAGTGGTGGCAGGACCTGGGCACGTGGCGTGAGCCGTGTGCTGCTGCCCTGCGCCGCTCGCTGCTGTAATCGCTGCTGATGAGCAGGGGCGAGGACCGCCTGCTGGAGTGTTCCTACTCTGGGGGCGCTTCCTTAGGCGGCTTCTGTCTTCGGTACAATGGCCTGCGGGCAAGGACTCACATCTGCAGTGTTGCACAAACATCTGCTGGTTTACAAAACAGTCTGGAAATCTCTGTTTGACGTAAAGCAAGGAAAACTCTGCCGGAGGAAGCTGTCTGTTTCCACACCCGTACCTAACACACAGGGGGGGTTGCGAGGCCATGATGTCTGTCCGGACAAAAAAGTCTGATACCTTACAAATCTGTGGGGAATTTGCATCTGCTGAAGGAACGGTTTCTCGCTCTTTCCGTACAACACTCGGCATGCTGCCCCCACAGCTGACCGGCACAGCTCTGCGCTATTCTTAGTATTTCCTTAGACCTTCATTGCTGAGATCTCTTTAGTTTTCTCACATTACAGACAAAAACCCACCGGCTATTTCTGTCTGCTATAAAGTTATTTACCAAGGCTGTTCGTGTCAACTTCGAAATGAGATGTGAACTTTACGGTGGGCTGTTTCCCTCCCTGATTCATATTCCTTTTATTTCTTAAGCCTTCTCTGCCCCTGGGTCACAAAGTTGGCTAATTACCATGACACTCCAAAGGAAACTGTCCCTAACAGGTTTTGATCTAATGAGAAAGATCGCCCAGTTTTCATCTCATTTCCTCTTGTATTCAGGGGCATTAGTTATTAATAACCAGGTAATTATTTTTAGTCATTCTACTGAAGCAGACAGGCAGAAAGCAACAGGTAAAGAGAAGGTAAAACCACTTTTGAAGCTAACAGAAAAAACATTGTTTAGAAAGCAAAATTCTGACGTGTGTCTTGTGTCTGGTCACTGAGTCAGCAGCAGGGCTTGTACTGACATCGGCTGGACAGGACCAGAGCCAGAGAGCCTGTGGTGCCACTGCAGGTGCTGGGTGCACTGCTCCACGGGTTCAGGGGCTGGGAGACACCCCGAGCAGGAGCACACTCACTTACAGTCCAGCAAGAAGCTGTCTTTCTCCCTGCTCTATTCTCCTGCATCACTAATGGATCTATGCAGAAGGAAAGATTTTGATTTTTTTATCCAAGTTTAAATCAAGCCTCAAAATCAAATCTGATTTTCCATTTTCCCAGCTCCAGGGTCCATAGAATTGTGCTCCAAGGCCCTTTTATAGGGATCTGAAGCTCAGGTCTGAGCTTTGACATCAATTTTACCGGTGGATCCAGAGGAGTTTGTCTTGGAATTTGCTTGGGTAACAGGGCAAAATCCTTTTCAGGAGCTACAAACCCACACGTCTGCAAGTACGTGCTCTACACGCCATCTAGCACATGTATAGAGACTGCGAGGAGACGAGAAAGCCAGAGCAGCAACAGAAGTAGGAAAATACTGGTAGAGCAGCATCACGGAAAGCATGGCTGTGCCTTTAATTGTTGATTACTTCGGTTTTTATAATTTCCGGTGGTGTTCAGAAAGGCATTTGACCAAGCTTGTCTCTTTAGACTAAATTTTCTTTTGCCTGGCTGTATTCTGTTCCCCATATGCCCTGGCTAGGAGAGAGAGGAAATAAAAATCTGGAGGAAGCAGGGGCATCAGTTCTAGTTCGCGTTAACAGGGATGGAGTCAGAGCTGACTTCAGTACGGGCACAGGGAGAACTCCGGTTTTTCCTGACAGCCAGACAGAGGAGCTTCCGTGACTGGAAAATCGGTGAGTAATGAAAATATATGTATGTGCATATATGTTTGTGCATGCAGCTGACAGAGAAAAACGGGTTCCGTCACCCCTTGCTGTGAGAAATGGAGAATCGCAGCTCTCCATGAGGTAAAGCGTTTCGTGGAGGAGATGAATAAACAAGAGCCTGGCAAGCCATTGGCGAAGGCTGACTAGGGCTGAGACGAGGCCGGTGCCACACGGGATGGTGTCATAAATCAAAAACACCGAACAAATAAAATCACTGGTTGGAGGAAGTTGATTGTGGGTTGGTGAAGTTTGACTTCAGTTGGTGACAAGGCCGCGGAGACCGACTGGAGGCTGGAAGGACGGAGGAAGAAGGGGCTCCGGGATGTCTCCCTGAAGCAGTGCTGGAGGATGGACTCCGGGATCCAGCTGACGCGGAGGCAGCGCGCGCTGAAAGCTGGCGGTTGTCCGGGCTGCAGATGGTGACGTCACAGCTGAACTGTGTCAGTGTCTCCTAAAATAAATTCAGAAAGAGACGAGGAAATTTAAACTTTTGAGTGCAAACATGTGTTGCATGAGTGCTAAAATTCCACGGACTGGTTGGTCTTTTACAAATGTCCTTTGTTTTCTCTTCATTTCTTCATTCTTACCTTCAATCCTTCCAGCTGTAACTGCAGTGGGAAAAACTGCTCGTGGTTCTCCTTTGAGACAAAGCAGACTGAAAAGAGACCAGCACTGACACACACTGATTCTTTTCAACTGAATACAGCGTTTGCAGTTGGCATTTACTTTTTCCTTAATTAATATTAGTTTTGAATGGCAGCTTAGGAAAAATAAACGACAGATGAGTCTGTCACCAGCGCAGAGTCCAGGAAACTGTTACCGGTGTGAATCTGGCCAAACTCTGCCTGCTCCGTTACATGCACGTGACTGAAGAGGAAGCCCAGCAGGTTTAAAAACATGGGCACAGTCCTGAGGGAGTGAGGTTTAATAAGCACTCATGCTCCGGCCCGCTTGGCCGTTACCAGGTTATTGCTTTCTCATTCCACTCTCTTGACTTGTATGACTTGACAGTTCAAATAGAAACTCGTTGACTTGAAAAGGAGCCGCATTCGGTTGGCTCTACAACTTCTGCCTGGGAGGATAGTTTTTAATAATGTGAACCTCATGAAACCGCAGACATTTGCATAGGGAGAGAAGAGAATGAGGCAAGACTTTCCACTTTGTCTTCAAGAGAACCGGGGGAACATAGGGACGCTGTGTTTTTTGTGTCGGCAGTTCTTAACCAAATGCTTTAACGTTTCTGAAGTCCTTATTCGGGCAAAATGATTAACTTCAAAGTCTCAGAATATGGCCGTGGGCCGGTAAAACCATTAGGATCATCTTGGCTGATGAGTTACAGGACTGTGAATTGCTGGAGGGTGGTTAATAACAAGGTTGAATTCAGCGTTCGGAACAGCACCAGACACACGGCTTGGGAAGCTCTGTTTTCCACGGGCAGCGGGGACGTTCCCGGGCAGTCGGCAGCACTGCAAACTCTGGAAGGGTCTAAGAAACATCCCTTGCTTTTGAGCTGAGAAGCTTGCGGCCAGTGCCAAAGACAGTGGACCCAGGCACCCTGGGGCAAGAGGACACAGCCCCCGCGGTGGATCCGAGCTGCAAATCACGACATTTACGTACTGCTGCCGGTGTGCACGTACACACAGACACGGTTTGTTGTCTGTCTCCTGTGAATTCAGGGCACAGTGTGATGCCCCTGGGGAGGATTCCCCAGTCCCGCTGGGTCGGTTGTTTCAGAAGAAAGGAGCCCTGCTCCTGTCAGAGAGGCTCAGCCTCTGCCCGCCCACCCCTCACTGCTGCCGCAGGGCCGGCCGAACCCGCAGCCCGCAGCCCGCAGCCTCGGCACAGCCCGCTCCTCCCTGGTCTGCCCTCGTGCCACGCCAGCGCCTTGGATTCCGTTCCTTTCCGAGTGTGACCGGTGTTCACTGCAACACATGGCACACAAAATCACCCACGTTTGGGACCTCTCTGCTGACTGGATGTAAGAAGCCAAAGCATTCACTGCTCCCCGCTTTGCAGGAAAATCCCGACCCAACCCTGGCAAATACCAGCCGGTCCAGATGCACCGAGTGTCTTGTGCTTTAAAACGGGGACGTGGTGGATGGTGTGCTTGCTTCCTGTGTCACATCTTCAGAGGTGCAGTTCAACAGGCTGCAGACCTGCCTGCGAGCCGCTGCCAGCCTGTCACCCTGCGGGTGGTTGCCAGCGGCAGGGTTAAAACCAGCCCCCGAGGAGTGGGCTGCGGCATCACCTGAGCCTGGCACTCTCCCCGCAGTGTGAAACCAGGGAACGGCGCTCTCTGAGACTCATTTCTCTGATCACAATGCTGGGTCTGGCAATTAGTGTCGAAGTTAATTAATATAGCTAGTTCACGCACATTAGGAGATAGATAAATATCCTCTGGAAATGCAGCTGGTTTCACCATCCTCTTTTATTACGGGTACCAAACAAAGATCAGCTGCCAATGTCGTACCGTCGCTACTGATCCGGGATGATACATGAAATGTCAACTGGGGCTTAAAACTTCTATTATTTCTCCTTTACCAACCGCCTCTCCCTGCCACTCAGTCCACACTCGCTTTGACACGTGTCCCTGCCAGCGTGCCCTCCACTAACAGCTCCTGCCTCCCGTAATACCAACAGCCTCCGACAGCACAATTCGCACCCTGCTTAGGGGGGGTCGGTTTGCTTAATGTGATAGAAGCAGATGAATAAAACCTGGCGCTGACGGATCAGGAGCTTCTCGCACAAAGCTCAGAGCAGTCTGGATTGCCTCCAAATGGGATTACTGCGTTTCAGAACTGAGGAGGCCAGTCTGGGATCTGGTGGAAATGCGTTTCGCAGAGCTCTGGGCTGGTCTTTCCAGAAGTCGGGAAGAGTCAAGTCAACCAGCTGAACCCGCAGGGTTTGACAGGCAGAGGCTGTTGCGGAGGCTGGCACTGTGAAAGTGGCTGAGAACCTTGGGCAGCAAGTGGTAGGTAGAAGGAGGATGGTAAGGGGGTGGAAAACAAAGAGAGTGTTTTTCCCCCCAGAAGATACTAAAACAAAGGAAAAGCCCTCTCCGAAAACGATCCGTTTTCTCTGTCTGCATAGTAAACAAAAATCCAGCACTCTGTGGACAAAAGCAGTCAAGAGAAATCAATGTCCTGTAACAGAATTCGCATGCCAGGTTTGGCGGGTTTCAGTGCAATACGTATTTTCACTTCTTCTTCTTTGCAAAGAAAACAGCCATATTCCATTTGTTTTCCCAATACTCCACATCTATTTGTAATGACAAATAAAAGGCAGATCGGCCATACCTTACGTTTGGCTGAAATTCTTCCACACTGCTGCTGCAAGTCATAGTTGGAAAAAAGACCTTTTTCTGTTCCTTGACCAAGTGAGGGAAAACCTCTGCAGTCAGGATGCGTCGACGCAGTTGTTCCAACCCTTTCACCCGGCTGTAAAGGAGAGATCCAGCAGGCTCCAGCTGGTCCTGTTTTCATAAAAACAGAAATCCAGTGCCACGATGCCAAGGGAGGGATTCTCTGTGCAAACAGTGTGTATCAGACATCTGTGTGTCACGTCTCGCTCCCTGGACTTGTAAGTTAGGTGACAATTAACTCTGGTCCTGCCAGAGTCCTGCCTCTGAGGGTGGAAACACGTGGGTTTTCTCTCCCTCCTCTCCCTGAAATGTGCAGTTCAGATAACAGAGCTGATTTTACCTTTCTTCACACAGAGAACGAACGATGAATTCACCCAGCCCCGTGCTAGTTTGGATCCTGACTGTAGCGTTAGGGCTTTTTACCGTTAGGAATAACGGCGTTATCTCCTCAGGGAACTTCTAGCTTAGTACAACCCTTCGCGACTACCAAAAGTCTCTGATGCTCACAGTACATTTCATTTCTGCTTCTGAAAAGTTGTTTCCCAAATACATACATCCAGCCCCGCCCCCACCCCAGCTGCGTGTCACTCCGGATCTCGGCAGAACCACTCCGAAGGCAAAGAGAGCTAATTTAGGAGGAAAAGCCAGGAAAAGGTTACGTTACCTGCGTTTGCACGGCAGGTGGTGAGCAGGATCCTGGGTAAGCTGCTAGTCCTTGTGAGTGACATCAGTTAAGCTTAGAAAAGCTATTTATTGCCAGGGAGATGAAAAAGTAATTAGCAATTACGAAGAAATCTGCGAGGGTCCTAACTGGAATGAAGCAAGGAGTTTAGTTTCTGGACGGGAGGGAGGGTCTAAACACAAGAGAAGTTTGTGTCTTCTCTGTTGTTTATCAAGAACTCAGCAAGCCTGCCTCCAGGCTGCTGTGGAGAGGACCTCCGGACAGGCCGCCGGGACTGTCACCACCATGTCACCCATGACTGTCACCCACCCGAGGACACCTGCCCTAACACCGGCTCATCAAAACCCAGCTGCGGGATTAAGTGCTTGGTTAAGAACATTTAGCGACAGATAGGGAAA
>NW_010422890.1:38618-41750 GCF_000710305.1 Buceros rhinoceros silvestris
AGGTCTTGGTTAAGAACAGTTAGCGACAGATAGGGAAATAATTGAAGGTCTTGCTGCTGCTGTGTCTCATATTTTTTTCCTAGTTAATCAAAACTTTTCCTGCAGTTGCTGCTGGTTTTGTTTAGTCGTTTATTTGTACCGTTACAATGGTGTTTCTCCCTGTTTCCAAGAGCTGGGCAAGAGGAGCTCCTGAGAACAGCGGGACTGACACCACCACGGTGTGCCTCTGGCTTCCAGGCAACGATCCAAAACCGAACGGCACCTGTTTGAGCCACAGAATAATTTGAAGAGTTGTGGCAGTGAGCACATCTCCTCCTTGTGTAACACGTCCAGTGTCCAGGTGTGAAGGTCTTCTCCACGAAAGCACTCCCAGTACTTCCCCGTTCCTCTTAGCGAATTTGGTCAGGTCTCCCCTGCTGTCATACTACCTTGTCCCTCTCAGCACGAGTGATTTCATGACTCTGTAAAGACCTAGAGATGAACTAAATTGGAGGTGAAAGGAGAAGAGATTAATAGTGAAAAGGAAACGCTTTCTCCTCTGCAAGCCTGACTTCGCTGCCATCCTGTTCCGAGGAGCATCGATGGTCCCCGGTGTTTATAAGCCAAGACAGTTTTGTAAAACCCCTGTGTGCTGGGGAATTGTTCTGTGCGTGTAAGGAACACATCCCCAACAACTCACCTCCGGGTTTTATTTTTAGAACAGTGCCACAATATTTTAGTATAATTTATTAAAACCTTAATCGGCTGTTAGCTCTCAGGTTGTAAATGGAGCGTGTGGGAGGAGAGGGATTACTACTGTACAGCTCCTGCAAGAGGGGATAATTATACTTCTAGAATAAGGAGGGGGTGGAAAAATATGGTGTAGTGAGTTGTGTATACTTTTTCCTTCCCGTGACAGACTGATTCAGTTTTTTATTTGCATATTTATAAGCTCCTGTTGCATGTTTGTTACCCACCACGCGACTGGTTGACAGAGAGGAGGAATGGCTGCGGTCGTGGAGGGCTCATCCGTGGTTCCTCATGGCCGTAGCTCTGAGAGGTGGCGATAGCATCACTCCTGCGTTGCCCAGGAGACCGGCCCCGCTGGGGCACATTTTCAAAAGGACATGGAAAAACTTTGAATTAATTACTTTACTGGCTTCAGTTCTGTAAAACAGACCAAAAATTGGAAATTTCTTATAACTATAGTTGTGACATCAATATGAGTTTTGTTCCAGTGAGGAAGAAATTCCAATTGTCCTCACTTGCTCTTTATAATTACTTCTGAATTGCAGTGTCCCAGCGGGGCCAAGCTTGCTGCCTTTGGGCCAGAGACAAGCCGTAGCCTCTCGTTGATTGAAGATCTCTGAAGAGGCCGGACCTTGGTCTTCTTCAGAACACACCTTCTAACGGGTGGTAACGACTGCTGGCTAGCGAAGGACGAGTGCTGAAGTGCCGTGCAGGGGTAACCTCCGCTCTGTTAAACGCAGACAAGCGGTTTCTCTGAAATGTGGTTTTTGTGTGTGGCCTGTGTGAACCCTGGGATGACATTTTCTCAGCAGCTGAGAGTTCCTCCTGAGCGCTAAGTTCCTCCAGCAACTACTGAAGAAAAACCTTTGACAGACAAACTGATTTTTAAAGTTTTTCAGAGCTGGTGGACATTCTGCCAAACAAATCCCCTCTGTGTGGGGCACTGGGGTGCTTCTCAGCTGCGGGCTGTTATTCCACACGGGGCAGCAGGAAGATCACGCAAGCCGATGCTCCTTTTCTCTTCGAACCTGGACTGAGGTTTAATCTCCAGCAAAAAGAAACCTGCTCTTCTTGAGCTCAGAACATCACTCCGTTTCCGCACCGCCTCTGCTCTGTCAGACAAGGATGGGAAGCCCTCTGTTACCCACCTCCAGTAACACTCCTGCTACTACCAACTTCACTGCTAGCAGAGGTCCAGGAAGAGTGTACAACCTGGAAAAAAGGAACTTTTAAAGGGTTTGTGGCAAGCAAAGCTTCCTCAGGGAGGACGAGCTTGATGCCACTGACTGCTAGAAGGCCCTGCCTATCGCGCAGCTGCTGGGCATTTGCAGCCAGGATTTTCCAGTCCTCAGCTGGGCGTGTAATGCCAATGGACAGGTTTATTTTACGTGCGCAGCCCCTCTGTTGCCAAACCTGGGAGCGCCAATTCTCTCTCCTCCTCTGTCACTCTGAAGGCTGTTGACTCTGTTTTGGAGTCTATCAGCTGGTGATCAGCGCGCTTAGTTTGGGCAGGATAAACTGGAGCACCCACAAACTGGCAGGCACACATCGAGGATACTGACGTGAGAAACCATCCTTGTATCTGTTTGCTCAACAGGTAGGAGGCTGGGAACATTACACTTCCTAGGCAGGGGTTACTCTGTTATTACAGCTCAGTTAGCACATTTAGCCTGATTATTTCATATCTGTACTATGAGTTGAAAACCTAGCTGACTACAGATGGTGTTAGCTGTTGGTGTGGGACATGGACTCGGCCATTTATTTTTTTTATTAGTATGCACCAACTCAAAGGAAATATTGGGCAAAAGAAGAACAGAACAGGGAAAGATGTAAAAACAAGGCAGCGGCCGATGGTCTTGCACTGTCAAAGGAAAGTCTCACTGAATAATCCGGTAATATTTCACCAGCAGCAACTCTTTCTTTCATCGGAAGGAAGACTGCAAAGACTGTAAAGCCTCTGGAATGAAATGCTGAGTGACCAGGCAGCTGGGGAGACCTTATTGTGGCCTTCCAGTACTTGAAGGGGCCTGTGGGAAAGATGGGGACAGACTTTTTAGCTGGGGCTGTTGTGGGTGACAGGTTAAACTGACAGAGGGAGATTCAGACCAGAGAGAAGGAAGACATTTTTTACCCTGAGGGTGGAGAGACCCTGGCCCAGGCTGCCCAGAGAGGTGGGAGCAGCCCCATCCCTGAACCACCCCAGGTCAGGCTGGACCTTGGGGCTCTGAGCTCTGGGTGCAGATGTCCCTGCTCACCCCTGCAAGGGGCTGGACTGGGTGAGCTCAGAAGGTCCCTTCCTGCCCAGACCAGTCTGTGATCCTGCAATTGCTACGATCTGCCACGTATGTCTGAAGCTGCACCCACCACTTTCCACTCTTGAGCTCCTGGATTCCTGACACCCTC
>NW_010422890.1:41925-42242 GCF_000710305.1 Buceros rhinoceros silvestris
ATGCCCTCGGAGACATTAAGAAGGAAGAAGCGGGACAGCCCCCCCCGGCAGGTGCAGCAGGTTTGTACCGGCTGTTAACAATTACACAGCAATGCAAAACACCGGTAAGCAGAAAAGGCCGGGTCCTCCCCTCCACCGGCGCACTCAGAGGAGCACACGCCGGTGCCGAGGGAAGAGGAGCGGAGGTGAGGTGCTCTGGGCGGACAGCGGTGCGCAGGGCAGCGCGTCGGGCGGGCAGGGACCGGGGTTGGGAGCCGACACCCGTTCCGGACCTGCGCTCCGAGGCTCCGCTTCTCTCGGCGTAGCCGCACCGCGGT
>NW_010422891.1:0-1432 GCF_000710305.1 Buceros rhinoceros silvestris
TCTGCTATAGGCCATCCAACCAGGATGAAGACATAGGTGAAATATTCTGCAAGCACCTCGGAGAAGTCTCACGATCAGTGCCACGCGTTCTTGTGGGTGACTTCAATTTACCAGATGTCTGCTGGAAATACAATACAGCAGTGAGGAAACAGCCCAGGAGGTTCCTAAATTGTGTGGAAGACAACTTCCTCACACAGCTGGTGAGGGAACCAACAAGGGAGGCTCCGTACTGGACCTGTTGTTCATCAACAGAGAAGGACTTGTGGGTGATGTGAAGGTTGGAGACTGTCTTCGCCACAGTGACCATGAGATTAATATAGAGTTTTCAATTTTTGAGGCAGTAGCGAGGCGGGGGTCAGTAAAATGGCACCTTGGACTTCTGGAGAGCAGAGTTCGACCTTTTCAGGAGACTGGTCGGTAGGGTCCCTTGGGAGACAGTCCTGAGGGGCAGAGAAGTCCTCGAAGGATGGACAATCATCAAGAGATAAATCCTCAAAGCTCAGGAGCAGGCTCTCCCGGTGAGCTGTAAGACAAGCCGATGTGGCCTGACTGAACAGAGAGCTTTGGCGGCAGCTCAGGGAGACAAGGCAACTCTGTGGCCTATGGAAGAAGGGGCAGGACACTCAGGATGACTATAAGGATTTTGTGAGACTATGCAAGGAGAGAATTAGAAAGGCTAAAGCCCAGCTTGAGCTTAGTCCGGCCACTGCCATAAGGGACAACAGAAAAATGTTTCTATAAATACATTAATAGCAAAAGGAGGGCTAAGGACAGTCTCCATCCTTTGCTGGATGCGGGGGGGAAATGTAGTGACCAAGGATGAGGATAAGGCTGAGGTACTGAATGCCGCCTTTGCCTCCGACTGAATGCCTTCTTTGCCTCAGTCTTCAGTGGTAAGACCAGCTCACTGAGTGCTCAGCCTCTTGACGCAGAAGGCAGAGGTGTGGAACGGAATCGAGGACCCATAATCCCTGAGGAGACAATAAATGAACTACTGCACTGCTTAGATGTGCACAAGTCTATGGGTCCAGGTGGGATCCACCCAAGGTTCCGAGGGAATCTGGTGGAAGTGCTCACAAAGCTGCTTTCCATGATGTACCAGCAGTCCTGGCTAACCTGGAGGTTAGCCAGTGTAATGCCCATCTATAAGAAGGGACGGAATGACGACCCAGGGAACTACAGGCCTGTCAGTCTGACCTTGATGCCAGGAAAACTCATGGAGCAGATCATCTTGGGTGCCATTGCTCAGCATGTACAAGACAACCAGGTGATCAGGCCCAGTCAGCATGGGATTATGAAGGGCAGGTCCTGCTTGACCAACTTGATCTTCTTCTGTGACAAGGTGACCCGCTTAGTGGATGAGGAAAGAGCTGTCGATGTTGTCTACTTGGCCAACTGCCAAGGCTCAACAGGGCCAAGTGCTGGGTCCTGC